>NC_142736.1:13426708-13591708 GCF_051943395.1 Hippocampus bargibanti | reverse complement strand
TATTGCTGCCTACGGGACCAAGTAAGCTACTGGCAAAGTGGCAGGGCCCGTACACTGTGACAAGGAGAATAGGACCTGTCACATATGAGATTCTCTGCCCTGACAGACAAAAGAAAAAGCAGATTCTACATGTGAACCTCCTGAAGGTGTATGCAGAGAAACAAGTGGAACCATTGAGCTCCCAGAGCCTATTCATCAGAGAAATCTCGGTTACTGAGAAGGAGGAGATGGATGAGGCTGTGATGACACCCAAGAGGGAATGGGGTAATTCTAAAGAGACCTTGTTACACCTGACCCCAAAGCAACAAATTCAGTTAGCAGAGGTAAGGGAATCATTTCCTTCCCTATTCAAAGATAAACCCGGACGAACTAATCTCATCACCCACAAGATTGTGCTCAAAGAAAATAAACCTGTACGTTTGAGGCCATATCGGATTCCGGAGCGGCAGGTTGAACCACTGAAGCAGGAGGTACGAGCAATGCTTGATATGGGGATCATCGAACCATCTAAAAGTGAGTGGTCTAACCCAATAGTGTTTGTACCTAAAAAGGACACCGCTCAACTACGATTCTGCTCAGACATGAGAAAGCTCAATAGTGTCTCATGTTTTGACTCCTACCCTATGCCTCGTATTGATGAGCTGCTGGAGAGATTGGGGCGAGCGAAATTTATTACAACGCTGGATCTGTGTAAAGGATACTGGCAGGTCCCTCTCGATCCCACCTGCAAAGAATACACAGCTTTTCAGATTCCGGGGTTAGGGCTCTTCCACTACACAGTTTTACCATTTGGTCTGCATGGAGCACCAGCGACCTTTCAAAGATTAATGGATATTATCCTGAAGGACTGTTCCAGTTTCTCAGCTGCCTATCTTGATGACGTCGTGATCTACAGTGAAGGTTGGGAGGACCATCTCCTGCACATCAAGACCGTCCTTGGGAAAATACAAGCGGCTGGACTTACAATTAATGAGCAAAAATGCTCCTGGGCACAAGAAGAGGTGCGTTACCTGGGACATTTGATTGGGAAAGGAAAGATTCAGCCCCAGGTGGAGAAAGTGAAGGCCGTGGAGAAGATACCACCTCCCCAGACCAAGAAGCAATTGAGGTGATTTCTTGGGCTGATTGGTTGGTATAGGCGGTTTATTCCACACTTTGCTACATTAGCTGCTCCTTTAACCGACATGACAAGAAAGAACATCAAATCACCTCTACCATGGACAGCAGCATGTGACCAAGCTTTTAGGGCCTTGAAATATTTCATCATTCAAGCTCCTGTCGTACAGAGTGTAGATTTTGCCAAGGAGTTTCTAGTCCAGGTGGATGCTTCGGATGTTGGTCTCGGCGCAGTTCTGGTACAGGGCAGTGCTGGAGAAGAGAGACCCATCCTGTTCCTGAGTAGGAAACTCTATGAGAGGGAGAAGAAATACTCCACAATTGAGAAGGAGGCCCTAGCCATCAAGTGGGCAATTGACTCACTCCGTTACTACCTCCTAGGACGGGAATTCAGATTACAGACTGACCATCGCGCCCTGAAGTGGATGCACTCCATGCAACACCAGAATGCGAGGATACTGCGGTGGTGTCTTGCCCTTCAGCCATACCAGTTCACCATTGAGCATTGCCAGGGTAAGAAAAATATCATAGCTGATTATTTGTCAAGAATGTCTGAACTCTGAGGAGAGGGTGTGAATGATGTCATGATGCCAAAAGAAATGTTAAATAATTTTGTGTGTTCTGGATTTTGGATGGGAGAAAGGTGCGCATTTCTCCCCATCCAAAACAGTAGAGTTGGGCGACCACTAATTGATTGAGACTGATTGAGAAGGTGATTGCAACCACCTGGGAATGGCCAATTGCCGCTGGGATCTGATTGGCCAGAAGCTCAGGTGAAGCACCTTCAAAACTAGACTGAGCCAGTCACTTCGAGGAGGAAGAAGAGGGACAAAGGACAAGCTGGAGAGCGGTGTTACCTGTGGTCTGTTGAAAGCTGATATCAACTTCAAATAAAGAAAACTCACAATACCCTTCCTGCATCTGGCTGAGTGAACTTTTATCCTCTTTCCACCTGCTTGCTGTATCGCCCGCACG
This sequence comes from Hippocampus bargibanti, assembly GCF_051943395.1. Taxonomy (NCBI): domain Eukaryota; kingdom Metazoa; phylum Chordata; class Actinopteri; order Syngnathiformes; family Syngnathidae; genus Hippocampus; species Hippocampus bargibanti. The sequence continues at coordinate 13,589,617 of NC_142736.1, read as the reverse complement.
ACACCTTCCTTACTTATTTGCCATGGTATTTTTTATTTTTATGATGATACTCGTGCAGCGTATTCTACCAGAGACAAATTCCTTGTGTGTTATAATAATAATAAAGATGATTCTGATTCTAATTAAAATACGATGCACATTGAGCCACTGGAAACACAAAAACACATTTCTGACATGGACAGGGCCACTCAAACCTGAGTAATGATGTGAGGGAGGACATCAGTTCCGTTGATGTTGTCGTGGATTGCTTTCTGACCAAGCTGTGTTCTTGAGGGCAATTTTGAAGGGCTGCGTCTCCTGGGAAGTTTCACCGCTGTTCCATGTTTTTTCAATTTGCGGAGAAAAGCTGTGCTTTGCTGGCATCTCAAACCTTAAGGAATGGAATTGTAATACTTTCCCAACTGATAAATGCTAACTGCATTATTTTTGGGTATTTGATTGCCAAATTGTTGGCCTCTTTGACCACATCCATAAACCTCCTCTTCGGTCTTCCTCTCGGTCTCCTGCCTGGCAGTTCAAGGCTCAGCACCCTTCTCCCGATATAGTCACTCTCTCTCCTCTGGACATGTCCAAACCATCTCAGTCTGGCCTCTCTGACTTTCTCTCCAAAGCCTCTAATATGAGTTGTCCCTCTAATGTACTCATTCCTGATCCTATCCAACCTGGTTACTCCCAAAGAACACCTCAACATCTTCAGCTCTGCTTCGTGTCTTTTCTTCAGTTGCACTGTCTCCAGTCCAAACATCATGGCTGGTATCACCACTGTTTTATACACTTTTCCTTTCATCCTAGCTGAAACCCTTCTATCACACATCTCACCTGACATTTTTCTCCAGCCGATCCAGCTTGCCTCGACACGCTTCTTCACCTCTTTTCCATACTCTCCATTGCTCTGGACAGTTAACCCCAAGTACTTAAAATCCTCCACTTTCTTTATCGCTTCTCATTGTAGCATGTCTTTCAATTCCTTGATCTCCTTGATGTGCGTCTCACCCTGACGCATATCACACGCTTGAAAATGGTATAAAAGCAGCTGTCGTGGGACAGAGAGACTCAGACTCATCTCGGACTCACAGACTCAAAGAGACTTGCAAAGCCCCGCACAGGCACGCCCGGCTCATGGACGGACATCACGGCACGACTTGCTCGACTCCACGCCACGATCAAGCTCTGCGCGTCACCTGCCTGGGAGATCTGACAACGAACCTACTTACAAATAAAGAGAAACATCAAACTCTTTAACTTCATCAAAGTCCAACCAAAATTTCTCCTTCTCCGCCAGCTCACATCCTACTTGTGGGGCATACCCACAAACAACATTGAACATCACGCTTTCAATTTCTAGCTTCAGACTCATCATTCTGTCTGATACTATTTTTACTTCTAAGACATTCCTAACACTGATACTATTTTTACTTCTAAGACATTCCTAACAAACCCCTCTTTTAAGATAACCCCAACTCCATTTCTCTTTCTGTCTTCACCATGATAGAACAACTTGACCCTAAGCTTCTAGCCTTGCTCCCTTTCCACCTGGTCTCCTGGACACACAGTATTTCTACCTTCCTTCTCTGCATCATGTCAACCAGCTTTCGACCTTTACCTGTCATTGTTCCTACAGTCAAAGTTCCTATTCTTAGTTCTATACTCTTCTCATTTTTCCTCCGGGCACACCTTCCTCAGAATCAGAATCATCTTCATTGCCAAGTATGTAGAACACACAAGGAATTTGTTTCCGGTAGAACACGCTGCACTAGTATCGTTGTCAAAAAAAACTGCTAAGTGGCACTATACAGTTCCATTTTGGCTACTGTTGAAAGAGTTCAAAGAGTTAATGGCTTGGGGGAAGAAGCTGTTTAAATGTCTGCTGGATTTGGTGCGCATGGATCGGTAGCGCCTGCCTGAGGGGAGTAGCTGGAAAAGGCGGTGGGCAGGGTGCGGAGGGTCCAGTAGGATTTTCCGCGCCCTAGTTTGGATTCTTGCAGTATGCAAGTCCTCGAGAGTGGGTAGGGCGGTGCCAATGATTTTTTCCGCCGTCCTAACTGTCCTTTGAAGTCGGATTTTGTCCATTTTTGTGGCGGCCCCGAACCAAACGGTGATGGAAGAACACAGGATGGATTCGATGACAGCCGTGTAGAAATGTTGCAGCACCTCCTGTGGCAGGCCATGCTTCTTTAGCAGCCTCAGGAAGTACATTCTCTGTTGGGCCTTTTTCAGGATAGAGTTGGTGTTGACCTCCCACTTCATGTCCTGGGAGACTGTGATTCCCAGGAACTTGAAGGTCTCAACGGTTGACACCAGGGAGTTGGATAGTGTGAGGGGTAGCTGTGGTGATGGATGTTTCCTGAAGTCCACGATCATCTCAACTGTCTTGAGCGTGTTCAGCTCCAGGTTGTGACGGCTGCACCAGAGCTCCAGCTGCTCCACTTGTTGTCGGTACGCAGACTCGTCGCCGTCTTTGATGAGACCGATGACCGTGGTGTCGTCTGCGAACTTTATGAATTTGACAGCTGGGTGCGTTGAGGTGCAGTCGTTTGTGTAGAGAGAGAAGAGCAATGGAGAGAGGACGCATCCCTGCGGGGCTCCAGTGCTCGTGGTTCGTGTTGTGGATGATATATTTCCCAGTCTGACCTGTTGTGTCCGTCCTGTCAGGAAGCTGAGGGTCCACTGGCAGATCGTGGGGGACACACCAAGCTGGAGAAGTTTGGGGATGAGGAGTTCTGGGATGATGGTATTGAACGCAGAGCTGTAGTCCACAAACAGGATCCTTGCGTAGGTTCCTGTGTTGTCAAGGTGGTCGAGGATGTGATGCAGTCCCATGTTGACCGCATCCTCCACAGACCTGTTTGCCCGGTAGGCAAACTGAAGAGGATCTAGCAGAGGTCCGGTGATGTTCTTTAGGTGGTTCAGCACGAGGCGTTCAAAGGACTTCATGACCACAGACGTCAGAGCGACAGGTCTATAGTCTTTCAATCCCGAGGGTGCTGGTTTCTTTGGAACTGGGACGATAGTAGACTGTTTGAAGCAGGATGGGACTTCACACTGCTCCAGGGATCTGTTGAAGATTTGTGTGAAGACCGGAGCCAGCTGGTCAGCGCAGACTCTCAGGCAGGAGGGGGACACTCTGTCAGGTCCTGCAGCTTTCTTGATCTTCTGCTGCTTGAAGAGCCGTCTAACGTCCAGTTCGTGGATCTGTAGGGCAGAGGGCGGAGATACGGTAGTTTCTGGTAATGGTGGGCAGACCGGGGAAATGGGGGTGTCCTTTTCAAATCGGCAAAAGTATGTATTTAACTCATCAGCCATACCATTGTTGTACACTGCTTGGGGGGAAGGTAAACGATAATTTGTTATTGCTTTCAGGCCATTCCACACCGATGCAGATTCGTTAGCGGAGAACTGTTTGTTAAGCCTCTCCGCATAACGTTTCTTTGCGATGTTAATTTCCTTCGTCAGTCTGTTTCGGGCGAGTTTGTAAACTGCTCGATCACCGCTTTTAAATGCGGATTCTTTCTCTTTCCTAAGCTGCCTGAGTTTGGGAGTGAACCATGGCTTGTTGTTGTTGAATGAGCGGAAGGACTTTGTTGGTACACACATGTCCTCACAGAAACTGATGTATGATGTTACAGTGTCTGTGTATTCATCCAATGTGCCCGTTGAAGTTTCAAAGACGCTCCAATCAGTGCAGTCTAAGCATTCTTGTAGCGATAACTTTGCTTCATCTGTCCATGTTTTAACTGTCTTGACTACCGGTTTTACACATTTGAGTTTCTGTTTGTATGTGGGAATTAAGTGGATTAAATAGTGGTCAGAAAGACCCAATGCTGCATGCGCAACAGACCGGTATGCACCTTTGAGTGCTGTGTAACAATGATCTAGAATGTTTTCTCCTCTGGTGAAACAGTCAATATGCTGCTTATATTTGGGAAGTTCACGGTTTAAACGTGTTTGATTAAAATCGCCCAAAATGATCAGGGGTGATTCTGGATATTTCAGTTCGAGATGGTTTACATGGTCCGCTAGCGTTTGTATACACGCGTTAGCATTAGCTTGTGGCGCGATGTACACGGCAACGAGAATAAAGGAAGCGAACTCACGTGGCGAGTAGAATGGCTTGCAGTTGAGAGACAGCGATTCCAAACCAGGGCTGCAGTGTGCGTCGAGCATCGTGACATCGGTGCACCATTCTTCGTTGATGTAGAAGCATAGTCCACAGCCTTTGGATTTCCCCGATTGCTCCGTATCACGGTCGGCCCGAAGGAGACGGAATCCGGGTAGGTGTAGCGCGGAGTCCGGGTGGCGGTCACTGAGCCAAGTCTCAATGAAGCACAGCGCAGCAGAGCGGGCGAACGTTTTATTGGTCTTTGTGAGAAGCAGAAGTTCGTCCATCTTGTTTGGTAGTGAGCGTAGATTAGCGAGGTGAATCGATGGGAGCGGCGTTCGAAATCCACGCTGCCGAAGCTTGACGAGAACGCCGGCTCGCTTGCCCCTCCTACGCCGGCGTCTCAAAGCTCCGTACAGAGCTGCTACGCCGCTCGCGAGCAGCCCCGAAAAACCTTGTAGATTTTGGTGTGTCGGTGAAAATAGTCCAAGAGTGGATTCCCCAATGCTCAGTAACTCCTCTCCTTCTTCGACCAACAGTAGTCAATTTTTCACTGGCACCATGAAGGCGCTTATAAATGAAATGTATTATTTATTGTTACTGAATGGACCATTGTCGGTCACCATTTAGAAAAGGGGTGTCAAACTCATTTCTTGCTGCGGGCCAAATTATAGTTACGGTTTCCTATCAAGGGCCGTTCTTAATTTGGGGAAGCCATTAGAATGTGTAATCCCCTCCACATATTACACATAGACCACACAACAAATTAATAAATAACTAGTTTTCAAATCTGAAGTGAAGAATAAAGACTGTTATTGTGGTTTACGTACAAGTTAGAAATTTTGGCTCGGACTTTAGTAAGCATCATGGTACTTGACATGCTTAATTTGCTTTCGCGGGCTGAATAAAATGATGTGGCGAGCCAGATTTGGCCCCCGTGCCTTGATTTTGACACCTGTGATTTAGAAGGATTCCATTTATTATGTTTTTACAACTACTGTTCCTATTTTATATATTGTTGCAGACTACACGGTTGAAAGGTGACATACTTTAATCCTACACTTTACAATTGTTATTTAGACCCAATGTGACAAAATGTGATTCTGATTATCTGTAATACCTTGTTTTTGTTCTTCTTTCAGGGGAGTTGTGACCATGCGTTGCCTGGCTGCTCGTGTCAACTATAAAACCCTCATTGTCATCTGCGCCCTTTTCACACTCATCACCGTGTTACTGTGGAATCGCTGCTCAAGTAACACTTCCCTGCGTTTTTTGCCTAGAGCTGCTTTGGGCATCCCAAGTCTCAAGGATGGAGATGCTAGTAGTATCAGCATCCAGCAACACCCTCCACAACCTCCAGAACCACCACCTGTTGTCGGTGGAAGCAAGCATGAGGAAATTGACTGCCTGATCAATGATGAATCCACAGTCAAAGGCAGACGTGAAGGTGGAGAGATCTATCTGCCATTCAGTTGGATGGAAAAATACTTTGAGGTGTATGGCAAAGTGGTGCAATATGATGGCTACGATCGCTTTGAGTTTCAGCACAGCTACTCTAAAGTTTATGCGCAGCGAGAGCCCTATCACCCAAATGGGGTTTTTATGTCATTTGAGGGATACAATGTGGAGGTCCGTGACAGAGTAAAATGCATAAGTGGAGTGGAAGGTAAGGCTATTTGCGGAGATATACTTTACTTCATGTTGTTTTCTTACAGGACAGCACGTGCATGACTTTAGTTGTTCATTCACTGTTAAATTGCATCTTAAGAACAGTCTCAAAATGTGTTTTACATGCCAAGTGCATTTTCACCATTGACAGTGTTAAAGAAAAAAATGAAAAAAATGAGGTGGGGGGGGGGCATACACATAAGCAAAAAATGAGTACAATTCAATTCAGACACACATGCATCTCCTTTTTCCCCACATCTCCTATATGTATTATGCTTTCTCTCTCCTTTTTTTCTATAATATTATAATTGTTTAATTTACCCAAATAGTTATGTTGTGGAAAATATGTACACGTGTAATGTCAAGAGACATGGAGCACATGTTTTAACTGAATGATAATATTCTGTAGTTCATCTATCACATGGGTAGGCAAAGTTGTTGGCTCAGGGGCAACATTAATTTTAAAATTTGACCAAAACACCATATGCACACAAGAAAACAAAAGTTTCTGTGTTAACGCTTTTACTATGAAGAGGACATAGGGCCTGGTGATATTGTTGAAAAGTATATCATGATATAAACCTCGAGCTGCAAACAACCGCTTTTAAACACTCTTCAAGTTTTGTCCACATTCTTGCAGTGTATATGTCCCCAATTAGGTACTTTTGTTACATGAACCATCTCACCATGCGTGTGCGTACAGATTGTTGCTGTCCTTTCGCTTTATATTTCCATCGTTGAGTTTTGTCGTACCCCGTAATGATAGTAATGCTTTCTTTTTTACTCTTAATAATCGATCTCACAGTGATTTAAGTTACTATTGACTGTAAACGCCCCAAACACCGGACATAAAACTTGATGTCTTGTTCTTGGCAGCAAATAAATATCCATTGTGTATATGAGAGGGAAGTTCCGTTTACACACTGCAGTGCTCAAAAGTCCCAACGGTTGGGCTTGCATATGTTCCGGTTTTTTTTTTCTTCCCCAATTTATGCTAGTAAAATTTTCATCTGGTCGCACAGTACATGTGTGTCTTTTAATGCTCCTATTGGTACATACAGGTGGCCTGGTAGTCAAGTGGTTAAAACAGCAACTTTACTGTGCATAGGTACCTAGTTCAATTCCAGATCCGGCCTCCCTGTGTGGAGTTTGCATTTTCACATCGGGCCCACATAAGTTTCCTCCGGTGTCCTCCCACATTCCATGCGTGGCAGGGTGATTGAAATGCCCCAAATTGTCCCAAGGTGTGATTGTGAGCGCGAATGGTGTTTCGTTTCTGTGTGCCCTGCAATTGGTTGACAACCGGTTTAAGGTGTCCCCCACCTATCTCTCCAAGATAGCTTGGATAGACTCCAGCACCCGCCATAACCTTTTTGAGGATAAAGCAGTTTGCAAAATGAATGAATGAAAGAATGAATGGTACATACAAAGATTATGATCTAATTGTGTGTCCGCCTGCCACACTCCACACAAAAGGTGAAACATGTCATTTAACATCAATCCATCCATTTTCCATACCGCTTTTTCCGAATTAGTGTCACTGGGGTGCTGGAGCCAATCCCCGCTGTCTTCGGGCACGAGTTGGGGGACACCCTGAATTGGTTGCCAGCCAATCGCAGGGCACACGAGGGCAAACAACAGTCACTCTCACACTCACACCTAGGGACAATTTGGAGTCTTCAATCTGCCTGCCGTGCATGTTTTTGGAATGTGGGAGGAAACCGGAGGACCTGGAGAAAACCCACACGGGACCGGGGAGAACATGCAAGCTCCACACAGGGAGGCCGGACCGGAAGGCGAACCAGCGACCTCTGCACTCTGAAGCTGGTGTGCTAACCACCTGACTACCGGGCCGCCCGTCATTTTACATCCTTATTCTAATGGTATTTATCGATTTATTGATGTCTTATTTGCCACGGAGACTGTCATTTAACTTAACCAGTACTGCTTGCTTTATAAAGGACAGCTTTCCATCCTGCTTGCTTGAGCGCAGATTATGCACGTGTCTATTTTTATTGGTACATTTGCAATTATGAATACTGTTAGAGGCTACTGTTGAAAAAAGCAATACGTATATACTGTATGTGGATGGCTGTGTCAATAATTATAAATTTGTATAAGGGAATCACTAGCATAACCAGTTACACCAGCAACAGTTATTTTAAAATGTATTCTTCATCTTATTGGGAGCCACTGTATGCAAGATCTTTGAGTAATATGTTTTGATCTCTTGTGAATGCTGGTGCGATTGGCTGGCGCTGCTCACCCGCAGAAAAAAAAAAATCATATTCCGTGATAGTAACGTGTCCTTGAGAGTTTTGAAAGGCGCTTAAAAATAAAATGTATTATTATTATTATTATTATTATCAGAAACTGGGCTGCAACATACTCATGTTCACAAAGTGGCTTTAAGACATGAAAAAATATTTGTCATGTAAATAATGAAATTGTTCATTTATGTTCTTGTATATTTATTGTTATAAAATAAAACCATTGGAATAAGGTCCCTCAGATGAGCTTGCAAGACAACATTGTTCGGCTTATTGTTTTGGGGAAACTCAAGAAACGTCCATGTAGTTTGTGAACATTTACTCCTTTCTCATGAACATTTTCTCTTTTCCACAGGTGTGCCTCTGTCCACACAGTGGGGTCCTCAGGGCTACTTCTATGCCATCCAGATTGCCCAGTACGGCCTGAGTCATTACAGCAAAAACCTAACAGAGCGTCCACCACACCTGGTGGTCTACGATACAGCCGAGGAAAGAGATAGCAAAGCCAGCACAGCAATATGGAGTGTGCCAAAGGGCTGCAGTCTCACCCGTGTCCAGGACAAGGGCCGTGCTTCCTCAGTTCGTCAGTTCAATGCTCCAGGTATGTATACGTCCCTCAAGCACAGATGGCCTTGAGGCAAAGAATTTATCACTTGTTAACTGCAGCTGCTTGCGGTTCGATATGAGTTACACCCGTAGGGCAGAACGATTTGTATGTGTGGTGTGACTCGCTTAAACACTCATAATACTAGCAAAATTGGTTGGTGGTGGATCCAGTGTAATAAGACATACTGTATTCCTAAAAAAACAATTCAAGGAAACAGTAGATTATCTAATGATTAGTGTTGCACACTCACTTGAAAGGCATATAACATTGACAGTTTTACAAACCGCAGTCCAGATTTGGATTTTTGTTCACTCAATTCCCCTAATTCATGGGTAACAAGGACTGAGTCATGCTACAAATATCGAACAAAACAAAAAAATTCTATGTCGTGCCCATCTGAAAATTGACAACATAGCCCCAATTCCCCAATTACTCCCCTCTCAGACCAGACCAAAATTACACATCTGTGCAATTGTACTGTAAACAATACCGCATTAGCCACAGGTGCTACGTTGGTAGCTCGGCTTATTTGTGATTGAGTGATGCCAAAACACTGATGGCCCTCTTTTCATGCCCAGCACAAGATTAGTGCAAACTACGGTGTAACCGTGTGCATGGTTAGAGGTTTCTTGGCGTTTTCACGGACAGGCGAAATAGGGTTTTGTGCCACTGTGGGAATGAACACAGGCTAGTTGAGTCTCAGCCAATCAAAGCAGCTCCTCTTATTCCCTTTAAATTCAGTGTATGTGTGACACTTGACAGAAACATAATAGTCTGCTATAGTCTCGCTAGAGTCTGTTAAGGAGGTAGGAAAGCCCAAATATATTCACTTGTGAATTATGTTAAGTCTGCCACTGCAAAGTCTTGCGCCAAAGTGGGGTTTTAAAGTGAACGCTCTTTGAAAAATCTAAAATTTCTACCCACTGTCCCTTTAACGAGTTAAGGCAAAATTCAGGCAGAATTATTTGCAGTCCAGAAATGACAATGTTTTCAGTGTTCTCCTATTTGTACTGACTGCTTTCTTGATATTTTTACTGGAAATGGACAAGCAAGCTAGAACATTTTCAGTTACCTTTGTCTATACATATTTCATTTTGTCAAATAAAATCGTTAAGACATTAAAAAGTTGCTTAAAGGACAACCGACGCCTCTGGACAAGTTGTTTCCATAATTTGTAAAATCATTTCAAATGACTTCTACTGAGCGTATTTTACAAAGATTCCACCGCATATAGCTATATTTTACGTTTTAAGACTTGCACTGAATATTCAGGAAGTCTTGTTTTTGAGTTGGTGACGATTCCTGACGTCACGTCGCGGAGGGAACGCCCCTGACCGAGAAAGCGACACACAATGCATTTTGCAGTACTTTGTTTGGTCTGAAAACTTCGTGTTGATCCGTGTTGATGGCAAAATTAGAAGGAAAACGCATAAATAACGCAATGGTGAATCATTGTGTGTTGCACCAAGACAACTATTTGATATTCGCTGACACAAATTCCCAGCAGACAAATCAGCCCTTTTTCAACGGAGCTTCGGCACCATCTTCTACATTTTCTTTGGTGTTACACATCATTCCTGATGCCTCAAAATGACCCGGAAGAACTTCTTTAATCGATTTAATCGATTATGCTTTCCTCTTCAGAACTATTTGAATCATATTCATAACTGGATGAGTAACAAGAAAGCATTTTCTCCTAATCTGAAGCCATTGTTTTGATTCTCGCGCAAGGCAAGATGTCTCGGCAAGATGTCTCGGCGTGACATCACGAACTGGGGGTGGGACTTTCTGAAAATGCCCAATTCGCAGCTCAATTTTGTTTGCAGTTTGAGCACACTTAAAGTCATTTTTATTGGTGTTTTGCATTTGACTAAAAATATCAGCCTGCGTGTTTTGGGTATTTTAGATGCTCTTAAACGTTTTTCTGATGTCAGTTAGGAAACAAATGTCGGTTGTCCTTTAAGGGTGTATTCCATCCTTAGTTAGTTACCTCAAGGAAAACAATTGAACCATAGATCAATGTCTATGGCTCTACTGAAAGTGATTATAATTGCCTTCGTTTATAGTTCCAACCAGATTACCATACTTTAAACTACAAATACAGGCAATACATTACGATTCTAAAGCAGTTCTATAGCATTTCAAACACAGCTATCTTCAAACAATGCTGTGCCCTTCAAAATATTGTACTATCATCGTATAGCCAAAAAACTCACTTTATTTTGGAAATTTTAGAGACCTTGGTGTGCGTGTGCATGTGCGCGTACAAATGAGATTGAGCAATGATTTGTGTCTTCCCTGTGATAATGGCGCTATTTTTAGCAACAAAGAATGTGGCAACGACTGCGCAGCTCGTAACATTCAACATTTCACATGTGACTCCCGAGTACAGAGCACCTAATATGACCTCATAGCTGCTGTTCAAAATGTCAGCACACTTAAAAAATATGGAAACATCGACCGTTTACCCACTTTTTACATGTGTGCATATGTGTGATAAATGAATTCTATACTTGTGTGTATAAAGTGGCGTGTTCAAGCTATGGTAAAAGGAAATGACTATATAATTGAACTTCTTCCACCCAAAGCTTAGTGTGTGAGCTGTCATGATTGTCCAGAGCACCTGCTGTTCTTCCTCTGTGTTTGTCCTCGACCAATCTACTGTCTCAACTGTAATTTTCCTCCTTCTCATCCTCCCACTTTCAGGCTCTTATCATCAACAATTTCTTTGCACTTGCCAAGCTATACACTTTCTTTTCCTCCCTCTGCTATCCTTGCTCACCTTACTATGCGACTCAACTTCCAATCATCGCTTTCTTGCCTTGGCGCCTTCATCATTTCTTTTGAGTCTTCTCAGAACGCTTCATCCTCCATTTATTTCTCTTGTCTAGCTACAAATTTCCGGCTACCATGGACTACTGTTTACTCATTTGCATCCACGTTTCTGTCTTTTTTCCAAAGCATTCATTGTAAGTAACAATCTTACTGACACCATCCTTGCATGCAATGCATCATTTCTTCCACTGTGTACTTCTGCTTTCTTTTTTTCCTCTTACTGTTTCTTGGGTGCAAGTGTTGAGCACCATCTCTAATTGCCTGAGTGGATCAATTGTCCGTCCCCTGTCATCAACCCACTATGTGGTTCTGAGCACATTAGATTGCCATGTGATTGGTTGAATGGACAAGTCAAGAAGCTATGATCATTCTCTAAATCTCATAATGCTTTCATTAAATCCACAAGCTAGCAAGAATTAGTAAAAAAGAGACATCTTTGTGAACGTGGTGAGCCACTCGGCTGAATTTGGAGCACACATACTGTCGTGTAACTACATGACATCGTACTCGCCTTCTGTCAGACACCCGCATATAAGGAAGGGAATAGTCAAGGTTAAATCTCATCTTTATTCTTTACCCATCCTTTGTTGATGGCAAGGTAATCAAGCGGACAGAGTCCAAATCCATTTACTCTCTGCATTATCTTAATTAATGGATTGGAGTGCGTTAAAGAGTCGTCGTCATCCAGAGGCTCCTGCCAGACTGTCTCTCTCCTTCATTTCTCCTCTTGATTACTCCCTTTGTGTCTGTGGCCCTCATCTTGTCCTCTGTCTGTGTGGTTGTCAGATGCCTTTTTTTTTCTGTGAGATTTTCACTTGTGTCTGACTGCCTGCAGTGTCCTTTATGGCCCATCATGCCATTACTTATCCTCCTTTTGGCTTTTTCTTATTCCTTTCACCTCACCAACTTTAAAGTTATTTTTGTAAGTATTTTGGAACTCCTTTGGTTGTGTAGAATAAGTAGCACAGCAAAAGAGAGGATTATTCTGAGAACTGTGGGCACTTCAAGGGATAGTAATGAATTCACAAAACCTATACTGAAATGATTGTACTTGAACAGAGACATTCCTGACAAGAGACCAGAGATGAAAGTGGACGTTCCTGTAAATTCCAGAAAATAAGTAAATACATTTAAAGCACACGCACACACACACATATACAGCTGTGCAGTGTGAATAACTACTCCAAGTGGTAAAAAAGTCTTTAATATAAGAAAATCAAAATTGTTGTTTCAGTAAATGTTTATATTCAGCACAAAGAAAACTGATCCACATTTTCATGTTGGTGAGAACATTAAAATGGGAACAGTAAGACGAAAAGAAATCAAAGGAAATTTAGAACACATAAAAACCCGCAACTAACTGCGATTGATCGTTCTTGTTCATTGACTAATCTGCCTGTTGTGTGCACACGTACACCCTTTCTGGCTTCGTTCTCGCTGAAATTGCGAACTCTCTGAGATATGGCGAGACCATGAGAATGCCAAGCGAGGGCTGTTACTTTTACCAGTGTTGGTGCCTCAATGTGGCTACACTACTGAAAGCACAAATTGGACAAAAACACACAGATTAGCATAAAAACGTCCATCTGACCTTGAGCATCATGTCATCTCTGCTATTTTAGCTGTTGCCGTAGTTCAAAGCTTCATTGATCTGTAACTTTACTTGCGTTGGTGCTGATTGAAACCAAAAGTCGCGTGCGTGCGTACCTTTGCGTGCTAAAACACGGGCAGTAGAGAAAGGCAGTGTATCGAGTGTGAGGGTCAAGTTCCACAGGAGCTTTCATGAAAATTTGAAAAATTTCATCTCTGGACAGACTAAATCAAGCTACAAATTGACGACAAAAATGACTGCATCGCCACATTATTTTGTACTTTACCCAGGATTTCTCTGTATTCGTCCTTTCCTTCTGCTATCGTTGAGAGCAGCATGCAGTCATGCATCTGTCACATGTGTCTTGAAATAGCTTGACCCTGATCCAAACGCTTAACAAGGTAACATTTGACAGGCTTATGGTCATATTTAGAACATGTCATGGAAATGCAAAGCATGCGCACGGCCTTTCAAGGATTTTGTGTGGCAGTGTGAGTTAGATGGCATGATAACATGAAGTTGGCAGGACCCCTCCTTTGCAAATATAGAATTCTGCTGACTTAATTCTAATGCTCAATTTTTTTTTTTTTTAATACTTATTTGCCAAGTTTTTCAATGTCCCGAGTATTTTTTTATTTTATTTTGGTGCTCTGAATTATTCTCATTTTTGTTATTGAACACGATCAAAATACTCTTGAAATACAATAAAATGCATATTAGCTATGAACAATTGTCATCTTCTGTGCCATTTTTACACAAGGATAAACTTCCTAAGATCAGACACATTTTGGCTAGTTGATTTTCTGATTGGATAGTAACATTGTAAGGTAACTAGTCCGGCTGGCTGGTAAGAAAAAATATGAATTTCTCAGCCTCTCCTGCATTTAAACACGTTGGACACTCCCGTCTTCCCCTCCCACCCCCTCTCGCTCTCTCGCCACAGAGTCTTTGGATGCAGTGTCCATCCTACTAGATAATACCAAAGACTTCATCCTCAGTTTGGACATTAAGTTCACCTCCAACGGCAGCTTGTCTGTAATCCTCGACACAACCGATAAAGGATCGGCCTTCACGATCCACTATGTGACCAATACGCAACTCATCGCCTTCAAAGATCGTGAAATCACCTACGGCATCGGGCCACGAACCACTTGGAGCACCCTGACACGTGACCTGATCACAGATCTGAGGAAAGGCATCGGTTTGTCAAACACTAAGGCAGTCAAAGCCACTAAGGTTGGTGTCCAGCTGATGCTGCACAATGTTGCACTGACATTATCACGTGATTATCGCAATAACAGGAAGCTGCAGTGGTGATAATTAGAAAATATGTTTGCACTTTATGTGAAGACAGTGGCACCTCTACGACTTACCTTTTGAATCTATTGACACACAAACATGTATCAACTTAACGACCAGGTATTGAGTATTTTTGTCTTTTAAATGATTTTGCTCTTACCTGTGGTCTCCCTTAGGTCATGCCCAAGCGAGTTGTACGATTACTGTTGCTAGGACGGGGATTCATCGACAACATCACTCTCTCCACCACTGCCCACATGGCCGCTTTCTTTGCCGCCAGCGACTGGCTAATGCGCAACCAAGACGAACATGGCGGGTGGCCCATCATGGTCATACGTAAATTGGGTGATGGCTTCCGGGCACTAGACCCCGGCTGGTACTCTGCAATGGCCCAAGGCCAGGCCATGTCCACCCTCGTTAGAGCCTACATCCTCACTAAGGACCACGCTTACCTCAATGCTGCTCTGAAGGCAATTGAACCCTATAAGGTGCCATCAGCGCAGCACGGGGTTAAAGCAGTATTTCTGAACAAATATGACTGGTATGAAGAGTATCCCACATCACCTAGTTCCTTTGTCCTTAACGGCTTCATCTACTCGCTGTTGGGACTCTACGATTTGAGCGAGACGGCTGGAGAGAAGCTGGGCAAGGAGGCCGGGCGGCTGTTCAGCCGCGGCATGGAGTCGCTGAAGGCCATGCTCCCGCTCTATGACACTGGGTCAGGAAGCATCTATGACCTGCGCCACTTCATGTTGGGCACTGCGCCCAACTTGGCTCGCTGGGACTATCACACCACGCACATTAACCAGCTCCAGCTGCTGGCATCTATAGACAATTCTCCCATCTTCAAGGATGTGGTAAAGCGCTGGAAAAGCTACTTGAAAGGGAATCGTGCTAAGCACAACTAGACTTCCAAATCCATTGTGGCCTGTGGGTTAACTGAATGCGAAGACTAAGCTTATCGGGTGTGCCTCACTCGGTTTGCATCGCAGCGTCAAGCGCTTTCGAAATCCCAAGGATGCTAAAGTAGCTGCAGCTTTCAACATTAGAGCGTGTGGTCTCTGTTACGGGTGTTGTGTTCTCTGCAGCATCAATTGTAGCACGCCTTCTTATCAGGAGCTAGTGTTTGTAATTATGCACAGACTTAGTTTCTGTTTGCATGCATTTGTTGTCAACTCCCAATTTTAAATCACTTTCAATGGTGAGACCATTACAACAATCATTCACCAGTATTATATGTATTTTTATATTTCATCCTACATGGACGTCACTGTAAATAATAGAATATATATTTAAACATAAAAGGCTTATCACAGAGTATGCATTAAAATTCCCCATTTCCACAATTTAAACAGAACTGTGAGTACTGTAGTTGTAAAGGGCCCACACAACCATGGCAAAGTTGAGGTTCACACACACGGAGGTACATATTGGCACATTTGGGTACTGATAAATAGGACAATAATGCTCTGAAATAGAAATGTTTTTTTTTTAGGTTTTTTTTTTTTTTTTTAGGTTATGTATGTGCAACATTTTGAGTATTCGTTCACCCTGGTTTAGACCCTCAAAAACGTGATTTTTCATTGTAAACAGCGCAACATAGATGAAACACAAAGATGATTGGATTAAAATCTGAGTTTTTAAAATTATGAGTCCCCAAAAAATGGTGACACATTCTTCAAAATATTATAACAATTAACAACAACAAATAACAATTATTCTCAAGATTCAAAAAGGAGAGGAGTAGCAGTACCGTACATTGCAGGAGTTTCTGAAAAATTACAAAGAGTCCTTTGGCAACATAAAATTCCTACTTATTTCAAACCGATAAACACGTTAAGGCAAAAGTTAGTGCATCCAAAAGATAGGCTACCAAATGAAAAACAAAGTAATGTAGTTTATTCCATACATTGTAAGAATGAAAATTGTAAAGAGCAGTACATTGGGGAGACTCAACAAATTCTCAAAAAAAGACTTTATCAACATCGCAGGGATAATACTAGTGGGCCTCAATCGGCAGTACATTTGCACGTAAAAGCTAGCAACCACTCATTTGACGACAATGAGGTTAAAATCTTAGCGAAAGAACATAGATGGTTTGAAAGGGGGGTAAAAGAAGCGATTCTTATAAAACAACAAAATCCTTCATTAAACCGGTCTGGTGGGGTGAGGTTCAATTTGGATCGTTCATACAATAGCCTGCTTAGGCAAAACAGGTTAGGCAACTTTCGCAATGCTGACGAGGGTCGTTATGCTGATGAGGTGATACCGGGGGGAGTGGGGGTAATTGGCCAGTCGTTAGTCAGGAATGTAGGAACTATCAGTGGGGCCACAGGGAGGGGTCCCCTGCCCCCTCCAACCTGAGAGTAGGGACCTATCATAGCTGTGTCCGGCGCCACCATGTCTGGACATTAGGGATATATAAATGGGGCCGATACGACCAGTCAGACTTTAGTTCGCTGACGAAGCCTCTTGGATAGGAGGCGAAACGTCCGAAACCTTCACTTTTGTACAGATGACTGCTGAAGAAACCTTCTCATCGATGGACCACTCCTGTACGACTGAGAGCTTACACAGACGTATTCTTCAAAATAGTGGACTTCAGTCAAAATAGTGGACTTCCTGTGAAGTTTAACAGATGGCCTCAACATAGTTTTTCTTACACCGTGAGCTATGATACACTGTATCCATCCCGATTTTCGTAGACCTTGGTGAAACGTAGAACTAAGATTGCTTCCTGCAGAAGATCTTCTGGAATGCAAAATCTGATGCCCGCTCCTATAAAATGATATGTCGACAATGACTCCCCCCTCTCCAATCCCCTGTCTCCCTATTTTTCGGCCGAAGCGCCCTTGGCCCTGCAGAACCGCTTCCAGACCCGGGACACAAACTTGGGGCCCCGGTCCGACACGATGTCCGTAGGGATCCCGTGGAGACGGACGACGTGGTTGACCAATAGTGTCGCCGTCTCGATGGCGGACGGCAACTTGGTCAACGGCACGTAGTGGGCCGATTTGGAAAACCGGTCCATTACAGTGAGGATCACCGTCTTACCACGGGATGGGGGCAGGCCAGTGATGAAGTCCAGCGATATGTGGGACGAAGGGCGCGGAGGGACCGTTGGTGGGAAACCTTGCCGCAGGCGCATGACTGACAGGCCTTCACAAAGTCCGTCACGTCGTTGCGGAGCCGCGGCCACCAGGACCGCTGGGCGACGACGTGCGCGGTGTGGCTCACCCCGGGGTGACAAGCCACCTTGGAGGCATGCCCACACTGCAGCACGTCCGAGCGCAACTCCGGAGGCACGAACAGTCTTCCTGTAGGACAGTTATCGGGAGCCGGGGTACCTCGTAACGCCTCCTGGACCTTCCGTTCTACCTCCCACTGGAATTCCCCCACGATCTGACGGCCGGGCAGGATGGGTTCCACATGATCTTCTCTCCGCGCCAGTTCGTGGATCCGTGAGAGGGCGTCGGGCTTTGTGTTCTTAGTCCCTGGGCAGTATGTGAGGGTAAAGGAAAACCGGGTTAGCAAGTGCGTGCACTGTACCAAGCGTGAGTTCAGCCTCTTGGCGGACCGGATGACCGCCAAGTTCTTATGTTTGGTGAACGGCTCTTTCGCCCCCTCGAGCCAGTGCCTCCACTCCTGTAGAGGCCACACGACGGCGAACAGCTCCCGGCTGCCCAAGTTGTAATTGGCCTACGCGGGGCTGAGGCGGCGGGAGAAGAAGGCGCAAGGGTGGAGCTTGTGGTCGACTGGGGAACGCTGGGAGAGTACCGCTCCCACTCCCGAATCCGAGGCGTCCACCTCCACGACGAAGGTGGCGTTGAGGTCGGGGTGACGGAGGACTGGAGGGTTGGTGAATGCCCGTTTAAGCAGACGGAACGCAGCGTCGGCCTCTTCCGTCCACCTAAACGGGGTCTTGGTGGAGGTTAGTTGAGTGAGAGGGAGGGCCTTCCGGCTGTAATTGCGGATGAAACGCAGGTAGAAATTGGTGAACCCCAGGAATCGCTGTAGTTTGCGAGAGGTAGGTGTAGGCCATTCTACCACCGCTTCGGTCTTGGTGGGGTCAGCTCGGATCTGCCCCGCTCCACGACGAACCCCAGAAAGGATCGGGACGTGGTGTGGAACTCGCACTTCTCGGCTTTGATGTAGAGTCGGTTCTGCTGCAGAACCAGCCGGGCGTGCCGGACGTGCTGGCGATGTGCCTCGAGGGATTCAGAAAAAATTAAAATGCCATCCTGGTACATGAAACAGAAAACGTTGAGAAAGTCCTTCAACACATCATTGACAAGATTCTGGAACACTGCGGATGCATTGGTTAAGCCGAATGGCATCACCAAGTACTCGAAGTGTCCCAGTGGCGTCTTGAACGCGGTTTTCCACTCGTCCCCATCCCTAACCCGAATGAGATGGTAAGCGCTCTGGAGGTCCAGTCTCGTAAAAACGTTCGCGGCCTGGAGGGCCGCGAAGGCCGAGTCGATTAACGGGAGCAGTTATTTATTCTTTAGTGTTATTTCGTTCAGTCCTGATAGTTCAAGCACGGGCACAGCGACTTGTCGTTCTTGTTGTTAATGTTAATGAAGGGGTTGGATCCCTAAGCAGGTGGCAGAGACGTAGGGGCTGGCAGAGAATTTATTATAACAAAAGGCGCGGGTCTGATAATACCACGGACCCGGGGATAAGCGTGACGAAATAAACCACAAAAGGAGCACAGCGAGTAGCCGGGCGTGGGCCGTCCAGCCTAACAAGCTGGAAAAATAAAAAGGCACACGGGGGTGCAAAAGCATGCAATCCCGACAAACAGCGGATTTACGCGATCGCGGCCAACAAACACCTTGGGTGAAGCGACTACTCGTACTGGCAGAAGTCCAAGATACGGGCGAGGCGCGAGACGTCGTATCATCCAGCACTGTAGAAGTGACAGCAACTCGTTTAAATGTCCCAGTGTAGGTGATTATGGGATTGACAGCAGCTGGCGGAGGTCGGGAGCAGCGGCCCCGCCCCAGCTGTCAACTAGCACGTGACACCATTAAGAAAATGCTTCCACGAATGCAAAGGCATTTATTTGTATCATCACCTATTTGCAAGTGCGTTTGGTTACGAATAGAGATACATGGTAAGAAGCACGAGTTGAGCTCTTTTAGAGAAAAATACACTCTTATAATAATCCCTATATAGACCTATCATTAAAGTGCACAGTTTTGTTTTTCCTAATCAATCAAACTTCATGAGCTTTAAATAGGAGTCAAGGGAAACGAAAACACTGGAGCATTTGCACGATTGTATAAACGGATGCAAATGATCTTTACCTGTCAAAATGATCAATAACTGACGATTAAGCAGAAATTAAGTTTGGCCAACTCTGCAGATTTCTGTTATTATCATTTTTTTCTCATGCAAAGTGGATGCACAGGAGCTGTTTATACTAATCTTTGGTGACATCACTGTCAACATATTGTTCATTACATTTAATGAGGCAATCAAAATATTTTATCTATCATATTTCTATGAAAGGGGTTTTCCACCCCATGGGTCTGTTTTCAACATTTTTAATGAGAGGTTAGACAATCTTCAAATTGTTCTGGCTTCACAATTCAACATTCCAATTTTGAATTGAGTAACCAAGTGTTAAACTGTTTTGAAGTACAGTTTAAAAAAATGTTCATAGAGAAACCTGTACAAAAACGTCATAATATCCCAAATTTTGCAGCGTTTTTGAAAAATGTCAACAATAAAATTACATGGCTCTTGAGGCAGGCATACCCAAGGTCCAAGATCGCAATAACTGGTATATTTACCTAATTTAGACATTGGAGGATGGGAATAATATCAGTTTCCATATGTTTGAAGAATAAGGTCAATTTTGAAGAGGTCTATTGAGCATACATCATAAAACATTGAAAATTTCATTTTACATGGATATCAGTACCAGTCTGTCTGAAAAACAACAGATATGGTCGAATATTAGGAGACATTCCTAATATTTGACCATATCTGGTTTGTTGACACTTATGCAATATTGAGGGGAAAATTACTAATTATTAATTTGTATTGTCTAATATTTCACACAGGACAGCCTTGTAGTGAAGTGGTTAGCACACTGATCTTGACCTTTGTGCATCATATTGTGTCCAGTAAAATGTCTTGGCCCCCTTTAACTTGCAACATTAAGTCCATTTGAGCCATGGATCTTAACACGATGATTCCTGTAGCCACATAATAACCATCGGCTCCATTTCGGACAGGTTTTAATGTTAACAAAATGAACTGTATGGGGTGGTCAATTACAGAAGGGGCAGAATACTAAACAACATGCTCAACATGACTTTGTAGGATAAGATACAAATTGTTGACAGGAAATGGAGACAACAGTCCTATTAACCCAATTAAAGTTTGAGCGACATTATGCCACGACTCAAAATATATGTTCATGATTTTTTTTGTCTGGAAAATGTGACAAAAAATATCTGGCTTTTTTTTAAGTACTGCATTTTTCAAAGGGAATTTTTTGTTTGCGGAAATGGTAACATGACATTCATTTTGTCATTGATCAATGATCCTGGACTAACTGATGGGCAAATGGAAAATGGAAAATAATTTGAAGTTCCCTTTCATGTTGGTGTATTCCAGTATTCCATGGTGTGTTTTTGTTTTTTTCCCCATTTCATACAGTTTTTTTCATCATTATAGTAGTAGCAAAAAAAATCATCAGTAGCATAGTAGAGAATATTTAAATGTACCGGTATATATTTTTGTGCAAAACCTTTCAAGAATTTCATAATCTTTAGAAAACCAGTCCAGGTGACTGTGCCTTTAATGAGCACACCTTGTGCAGTTTCATCAAACTTGCTCTTCTGATATTGACAAAAAGCTGTCCACTCCCACGGAATTTATTTTCCTTTTTTTTCAAGTGTGTGTGCGCTGTGTCGGTTTGGTCTCTTATTTCCAATATTTTTGTAGAAATGTTCAATGTCTTGATCTACAGATAAAAGCACAAATTCTATAGATAAGTCATCATCATGTCTTTTTTGGCTTTTTTTCTTTTCCCTGATATGAGGTTCGCAATTAAGAAAACTGCTTTTATTATTCAATGTGTAATAACTACACATCGTTCTATTTTGTCATTTTAGTATTACTTTCGACTCACTGTCTGCTTAAATAATTGCCATTAAGTCAACATAATTTATGCAATAAAATGTTTACTTTGGTTGTGTACAACAAGAGACCCGGACGGTCATATAGACTTTCCAGTCTTAGCACAATGTGCGAACGGTACAATTTTTTTAGTCCTGATAGAGGTGTATACACAAAGTAAAACTTTGTGCTTTAAAATTTGCTTTTTTTCTGGGAAAAATGTGTAAGAAAAAAAATAAAGGCATTTTCTTAATCTCTGCGTGTTGTCGAATATGTATTCATAATTGAAGCTGAAAAATATTAAGATATGATTGTAAACTCGGTTCAAATCTTCGCATGTTTCACAGCCAGCTGAGAAGGTCAGCCCAGCCAACCCAGTGCTGGTGGTCTGCCACTGCTGTAACTTTAGCTATAAATAAACTCAATTCCACCTGCACCCAAGCATGGCAACCCCTCAACATGGTTCATTAATCTTCGTTGAAGCCACTTAATGTTATTTGGAAACCATTTGGCCTTCACGGCTTGGTGATCTTTTGCCGTTTTATTTTTTTTCAGCCTTCTTCTGGTAACATTGCTTCACATGTTCATTCATGTATAACTGCTCTTACATTACAGCAGACAAACAGCATACCCAAATAAAATGTCCTTCATGCCTAAACCTCTATAAAGAGAGACAACCTAGATGAATATATAATCAAAATGACACTATTTAAATGCATTGAGAAGTGCAGATACCTCAGAGGAAATGTGCCTGCTTTCATTTTTCATTGCCTTCTGGCATTTTTGCTATCTATATCATAATGTGTGTAGCACAGCAACCTGGTCTTCCATCCTCAGGCTTTCTTTGGCTCCAATGATATCGCCATCCCCCCTGACTTTTGAGTGCATTCTCGGTCCTGTGATTAGCCTATGACCAAGCCCATAAGCTCAGCCTCTTCATGGCTCCGGTGTGGGCCTTTCCGTCACCTTGGCTGCCATTCAGATGCCTTTTGAAACAGCCTCTGGCTTTATGGGCTTCATAAATTCAACCACTTGATAAAATTAACACTCTTTTGACCACTCCTACTCTATTGGCTTCCTATACCTGTTTTTCAGAGTCTTCAGGCAGAGGTTCATATATGTTGTGACCCTGCAACCGGTATCTGCTTTTGTGAGGGAGTCGTGAGTCACTTCGATAGACATAAGGAACCGAGCCCCTGTACTGTAACAGAAAAAGTAGTAGGGACCTATCATAGCTGTGTCCGGCGCCACCATGTCTGGACATTAGGGATATATAAATAGGGCCGATACGACCAGTCAGACTTTAGTTCGCTGACGAAGCCTCTTGGATAGGAGGCGAAACGTCCGAAACCTTCACTTTTGTACAGATGACGGCTGAAGAAACCTTCTCATCGATGGACCACTCCTGTACGACTGAGAGCTTACACAGACGTGTAACAGAAAAAGCAATACAGTGATACCACAGCTTACAAACGCTTTAGCTCCCGAACTTTTCCCCTTATGAACATTAAATTTGCGAGAATATAAACATGGCATACAAAAGAATTTTTGGCAGATGAAAAAAACCACACAGCGCCACGGTGGCTGGTGGATGAGTTTTTGTCACCACTTTTCTTTGAGTGCAGACATGGTTTGTTATCGAGTGGAGTACTTTTGCTATTATGGGACCGAAAAAAAACCACCACAGGCTAGTGTTAAGACTAAAAAACATGAAAGAAAATTACGATCGAGCAGGAGATCACTGTGGCTGGCGGACACGTTTTCGTCACCCCGTGGTTTGTTATCGAGTGGAGTACTTTTGTTATTACGGGACCAAAAAAGACCCCACTAGAGGCTCGTGTTAAGATGAAGAGGACACAAACGACAATTATGGTCGAGCAGAAAGTGATCATCAAAAAACACAAACGAGGTGTGCGTTTGTGTAACTTACCGTCCATGTACCAGTACGCTAAGTCGACCATTGCTACGTGTGGCTAAGAGTGTTTTCTGTGTTGACTAAGCAACGGTCTCAGGCAGTAGAAGAGATTGAAAAACTCTTGATTTGGATTGGATTGGATTTGCCTTTATTAGTCTCGCAGTGGAGAAATTTACATTTCACAGCAGCAAAGTTAATGAAAAGCAGCTAGCAGGGGACATTGTGAAAAAAACGACTTAAGGTAAGAAACACTAGTGATTTGCATTTGTCTGTGTGTGTGATACCTCGGTTTACGAACCCCTTGGCTTACGAAATTTTCGGTTTACGAACGTTAAATTTATGAACATTTTACCTTGGCATACAAACTTTACCTTGGCAAATGAACTTTTTGTGTAAACAGAGCTGCCTCAATGAGTGATGTGTCGACTATGCCGACTGTTTTTGTCCCCTATTCTGCGCCCCCAGTCTTCGGTTAAAGCCACGTGATTCGTCAAGAACTCAGCAGTGAGGGAAGGTGGTTTAAACATTAAAGAGACAGTCAGATTACAGTGAGAGAGTTTCAATGTTGATAGTTCAAAGGCAGAGTGTAGACTGCTAGGTTAAAATATCCCATCAATAAGGCTCCACAAACAACCCGCACAAGCCATCTGTACACTTGATGCAAAAAGCTATCAACCCAGCTAAACAGAACACAATTGATGAGGAACAAGATAAAATTATCACAGAGAAAGCACCTTCAAGGGATCATTCCTCAAGATGGTGAAAGAAGCTTACGTTCCTCATCTAGTGTTTAATGCTGGGGAAACTGGCCACTCCATTCCATCAAGCCATCAATGACCATCACAAAAGTAAATACAACAGTACAGTTTATTTCTTTAATTATAATACCTTGGCACATTTATTATACATAAAATAAGGTATAGTTTGTGTAGTTTTAAGGCTTAGAAAATTAGAAAGTAGAAAATTATGTTTTATGGGGACCTGGGAACGGATTATTCTCATTTTAGTGGTTTTTAATGTTTTTTGAATGGAAATTAATTTTTTGGGATAGACACTTTTCGCCTTACACTGTCTAGGAACCAATTAAGTTCGTAAGCCAAGGTATCACTGTGTGTGTGTGTGTGTGTGTGTGTGTGTGTGTGTGTGTGTGTGTGTGTGTGTGTGTGTGTGTGTGTGTGTGTGTGTATATATATATATATATATATATATATATATATATATATATATATATATATATATATATATATATATATATATGATCAGATACCCTGCAGGAATAATAAGGTGGCCAAATAATAAGGTGGCCAAAGGAAGAGATTCAGACCACGGAAACTCCTCACCATGCACGGAGGGTTCCATCCCAAGTCCAGCACCCTGAGACTATACACAAGCCGTAAGGAAGGAGGCCGGGGACTAGTGAGTGTGAGAGCCACTGTCCAGAATGAAACATCCAAGCTCCATGAATACATCAAAGAGAAGGCTCCAACGGATGATGTACTCGGAGAATGTCTCAGACAATGGGGAAAGGAGGATGAGGTGCTGGAAGAGGGACAATCATGGGAGGAAAAGCACCTACACGGGATGTACCACCGAAACATAGCAGAAGTGGCTGATCTCAAGAAGTCCTATCAGTGGCTTGAGAGGGCTGGGCTAAAGGACAGCACAGAGGCGCTCATCCTGGCTGCCCATGGCCATAGAGGCCATAGAGGCAGGGATATACCACACCAGACAAGACCCAAGGTGTAGGTTGTGCAAAGAGGCACCTGAGACAATCCAACACATAACTGCAGGGTGTAAGATGCTGGCAGGGAAAGCCTACATGGAGCGCCATAACCAGGTGGCTGGCATAGTCTACCGAAACATCTGTGCGGAGTATGGACTGGAAACCCCAAGGTCAAAATGGGAAACACCTCCCAAGGTGGTGGAGAATGACCGAGCAAAGATCCTGTGGGACTTCCAGATACAGACTGACAAGATGGTAATGGCCAACCAACCCGATATCGTGGTCATAGATAAAAGGGAAAGGAAAGCCGTTGTCGTGGATGTAGCGGTCCCGAGTGATGGAAACATCAGAAAGAAGGAACATGAGAAAATCGACAAATACCAAGGGCTCAGAGAGGAGCTGGAGAGAGCCTGGAAGGTAAAGGTGACAGCCGTGCCTGTGGTGGTCGGAGCACTCGGGGCAGTGACCCCCAAACTCGACGAGTGGTTGCAACAGATCCTGGGAACAACATCGGATATCTCGGTCCAGAAAAGCGCAGTGCTGGGAACAGCACGGATACTGCGCAGAACCCTCAAGCTTCCTGGCCTCTGGTAGAGGACCCGAGCTAAGATGGGGGACAGACACCACCCATGGTGGGTGAGACGAGGATTTATATATATATATATATATATATATATATCATCACTCGTTTACAATTGATTACCATCCATCCATTTTCAGTACCGCTTATTCCTCATTAGGGTCCCGGGGGTTGCTGGAGCCGTCTCAGCTGTCTTCGGGCACGAGGCGGGGGACACCCTGAATTGGTGGCTAGCCAATCGCAGGGTCCACAAAGACGTACAACAGTCACTCTCACACTCACACCTAGGGACAATTTGGAGTGGTCAATCTGCCTGCCATGCATGTTTTTTGGAGTGTGGGAGGAAACCGGAGGACCCGGAGAAAACCCACGCGGGTCTGGGGAGAACATGCAAACTCCGCACAGGGAACCGGCGACCTCTGCACTGTTAAGCCGGTGTGCTAACCACTCGACAACCGGGCCGCCCATGATTACCATTTTATTTATTTTTAATTCAAAATGGGATTTGTTGGCTGCTCCCACTTTTCTGTCCTTGAATTATTCAGCAAGTTCCTTTGAAAAGGAAATCAGTTTGTGAGAAAGGCCAATTTTGCAAATCCACACAAATGTTTCAGGCCTGTGGTAAGAGGCACTACTTTGCATACTGTGAAAAAGATGCAAAACTGAAACATTTGCGTTCTTACTCCTTGCCATCCATCCATTTTCCTGAACGTTCTCAGGAGGGTTATGAGTGATCTGAGTATATTGAAGTGGTATATATCATGCACCAGTCAATAGCATGGCACGGAGGCGACGGCCAAAGAGCCATTCACACTCCAATCGGTACCTATAGAAAATGGAAAGTCTTCAATTCTTCTTGAGACAGATGTGCTCACCACTGGCAACACTATGTTGCTCTCACCAACACTGTGCTGAATAACCATACCAGCAGCATCCCACTTCCCAATTTTTCGCTCTGTGACTGATATGATCAAGGCCCAATTCATGACATTTTAATGACGAGTTAAACGTAAACGAGCGCGAGAACTGATTCTCATGAGCAAGTTGATCTCCCTTTGTTTTGACAACACTGACCTCTCGTGGTCATGAGGTTGACTGATTACACCGATGATGTCAGATTAGTCAACTCGACGTATTTGTCACTTGACATATGTAGACGCTAAAAACATCCACGCAGAGGCTTCATGAATCCGTATTGATACTGCACTGAAATGCAACGGCGTTTAAAGCACAGTGTTTGACGTTTCCCATCCTTCAATCTATTTTCTATGTTACTTCATTTGAGTTGCAGGTGAGTATGTCCTTTCCTTGGTGATTTTGAGCGAGAGGCCTCATTCCCTGGAACGTTTGGAATGGCTTTCCAAAAGACTTAACCTGATTGAACATTTGTGGATTATGTTTATGATGTATTATTTCAAGAAACCACCCAATTTAAACAAAATAGGCCAGTTCTGTTAGAAACTGTCGGATTGCCACAAGGAAATGACCAGAAACGTGTTGATGCTTAAAAAAATGTTTGGTTCAAATTACAAAAGACAAATTAACTCATTCTTTATATTCCCGAATATATTTGGGAATTGAAAAGTGTGACGTGGAGCGCCATTCCCGAATTTGTTTGGGTTTAGTTTTTTTTTTCTTGAAGGGGCGCTTGTCAGACCTCTGACAATGTTTTGGCCTTCCATGAGGGGGCAGCCTTCGCCTTTTGTCCATGTGAGCGCTTTGTTACAGCTTCAGCTGTTGTTAAAGCGATATATATACGTATATCAATTTATATGTACTATTGTGTTGTATTTTGTACAGCCACCCTCATTTCAAGCTCAGATAACTCCAGATTCATATAACTTAGGAATTAGGTATTTTCTTCCTGAGGAAAGAAGAGTCTAAGGCTTCTAACACTGTATGGAATGTTTATGTATCCTAAAACTCATTATTCAGTGGGTCATGAAATTCAAGTGACAATGACAAAAACCCTGGCAATGGAGTGGAGACATTTAATAATAATAATAATAATAATAATAATAATAATAATAATAATAATAATTAATTACTGTAGCAGTTGAGGAAGGAGCACACATGTTTATTCCAACTGCTAACAAATGGATCTGGCTCCAACATAGAAAAATGCAGTAAAATATTCTCAACATAAACACGGCCCCTGCTGCGCACCTGCTGGGTGAGATGGCTGGTCCTAGTGCCCTCCACAATAATACATTTTATTTTAAGCGCCTTTCAAAGCTCTCAAGGACACTTTACAGTCACAGACAAGCATCGTCTTCTTCTTTTCCTTTCGGATTTTCCCTATAAGGGGTCGCCACAGCAAATCAGTGTCCTCCATCTTTAGAGGTTTGATCTGCATGTTTGTTTTGGCCAAGCTTTTACGTCGGATGCCCTTCCTGACACAACCCTCTGTATTTATCCGGGCTTGGGACTGGCACAAGAAGACTTATGTCCCTTTGTTGCTACAGAACAAGCAACTTGTTCAGTAAAACTCTCCCAAACACAAAATGCTCATTGGCACCGCAACATTCAAAAAAGCAAAAACTATACACACCATTTGATGACAATGCTCTGATCTTACAGTGAAATGGGCATCTCTTTATAATAAAATATATAATAAAATACAATTACAAATATAATACAATAAATAAAATTCAATTATAAATAGTAACAAGAGACAGAGCTACACAGAAAATGCAATTTTAAATAGGTGGGTTTTGAGATGGGATTCGAAGGTGGGAAGAGAATCGATGTTACGAATGTTGGGAGGAAGTGAGTTCCAGAGTTTGGGGGCAGAGCAGCTGAAAGCTCTGTCCCCCATCGTGCTGAAACGGGCAGGGGGCGGCACACAGAGGTAGAGGGAGGAAGACGATCTGAGGGAACGAGAGGGAATAGAAATTTGAAGAATGTCAGATAGGTATGGGGGGCAAGGTTATGGATAGCTTTAAATGTATAAATTTTTTTAAAGTTGATTCTATATTTGACCGGGAGCCAGTGGAGCTCTTGGAGGACGAGGGTGATGTGATGAAAGGATGAGGTTCTGGTGATGATCCGTGCTGAAGAATTCTGGACGAGTTGAAGGTTGTGGAGAAGTTTCTGAGGGACACCTCGGAGAAGTGAATTGCAATAGTCAATTCGGAAGGTGACAAGACTATGAACAACGATAGCAGTGGTGTGAGGGGTAAGTGACGGGCGAAGACGATTGATATTGTGTAGGTGCAAGTACGCAGTTCGGGTTAAGTTATTTATATGGGAGTGGAAAGATGTCAAGGGGGCGGCCCGGTAGTCGAGTGGTTAGCATACCGGCTTCATAGTGCAGAGGTCGCCGGTTCGCGTCCCGGTCCGCGTCCCGGTCCGCGTCCCGGTCCGGCCTCCCTGTGTGGAGCTTGCATGCTCTCCCCGGACCCGCGTGGGCCTTCTCCGGGTCCTCCGGTTTCCTCCCACACTCCAAAAACATGCATGGCACTCCAAATTCCTCATTAGCGTCGCGGGGGTTGCTGGAGCCTATCTCAGCTGTCTTCGGGCACGAGGCGGGGGACACCCTGAATTGGTTGCCAGCCAATCGCAGGGCACACAAAGACATACAACAGTCACTCTCACACTCACACCTAGGGACAATTTGGAGTGGTCAATCTGCCTGCCATGAATGTTTTTGGAGTGTGGGAGGAAACCGGAGGACCCAGAGAAAACCCACGCGGGCCTGGGGAGAACATGCAAACTCCGCACAGGGAACCGGCGACCCCTGCACTGTGAAGCCGGTGTGCTAACCACTCGGCTACCGGGCCGCCCGTTGTTGCTGTCTGACTGTGACTTTTTTTCTCACCAATTCCTCTTAATGCGATGCTCTCGCTATCTCTGATAATTATTGTATACCCCCGAGGCTGCTGTGTTGCTCCAGTGTTGCTCCCCTGAGAGAGTGTGCAGAATGAGATCCCATGGTGCTCTGCAATAGCACTCAAATGAGTTCTTACCATTACA
The DNA here is from genome assembly GCF_051943395.1 of Hippocampus bargibanti. Lineage (NCBI taxonomy): Eukaryota > Metazoa > Chordata > Actinopteri > Syngnathiformes > Syngnathidae > Hippocampus > Hippocampus bargibanti. The sequence goes on along the minus strand of NC_142736.1, from coordinate 13,559,918 downwards.
TTGTTATGTCTGTGTAAGCTTTGTCGTACAGGAGTGGTCCATCGATGAAATGGTTTCTTCAGCCGTCATCTGTACTTCCTTGAAGGTGTCGGATGTTTCGCTTCTTATCCAAGATTCTTCTTCAGCGAACTAAAGTCTTACCGGTGCTATAATAGGTCCCTGCTCTCAGGTTGGGGGGAGCAGAGGACTACTCCCTGCGGCTCCACTGATAGCCACTGATGATATATATATGTCCGAAACTACCAGTAAGACTTTAGTTCGCTGAAGAAGCCTCTTGGATAAGAAGCGAAACGTCCGACACCTTCAAAGAAGTACTGATGACGGCTGAAGAAACCTTTTCATCGATTACATTATTATGTTTGTTAGTAGTGTCAACAAACAAAATGAAGCGGCCCCAGATCACAGTGTTACTAGCATCACATCACATCAACCTAATACTAAAGATGTAAGGTCCTAAATACGCTTTCCGTCAACCTTTCGGAAAAATCACAAAAGTGAATTTAAACACAGTAAACGTTTATCCTTCATTGGCCTCTCTCGTGTTGACATGAAATGTATATTTCTCATTCAAAGGTGTACATGTCCTTTATGTTATATACTTGATTTGATGCATCTTCAAACATCATCAAGCTTTTAACGACAGTTGTATACATACTTCTAACCGACGCGTGTCACAATGTTGTCATCTGTTTGATCCTCTGTTTGTTTGTGTGTATGAACAGAGAAGGAAGGAGTGGCACAGGTATACTGGATATTCTCGCTGGGTTTGAAAAAGGGGGAGGTGAAGTGAGGAATCCAATGGGGCGACATGGCAACACAACGCTTATAAAGACGCCAGGCACACCCTGCCGGCAACCTCAAGTCAGGTTGCAGACAGTACATCGGCACTTTGCATTTAGCATGTTCAGCCTCATGAAATTACCAAAGGTCGTCACCATCAATCAAGTGCCCAAAGTAAGTTTGCTGTATCTTTGATGGAACATGCGATCACTGAGATGGTAGAAAATAATTGGAAAAAAAGTAATCATGTTGTCATTTTAGATCAATGTGTGCTCTAAACATTGTTTTATTTCTGTTTTCCATAAGATGAGGCTAAATAGAAAGTGAAAGTACTGTGACTAGAGGAACCTTTAACTTGTAACCATGTTGTACATTTACATGAGTAAAAGTGAAGTCTTTTGAAAGAAATATTTTCTTGTAAAACAGTTCCTTGCATGTTTTTTTTTATTTAAATGTCACGAATATAAATATAATCCTGGAGTGCTATGCCAAATCATTGATTTTCAAACACCCAAGTTTTGCTTTAAATTATTCAAATTTCTTTTCCTTTATTTACTTTATCTGACATCTGCAATCAGTACAAGGTGTGTAATGCCTCTCGCTCAAATGTAACTGGGATAAAGCCCCCGTTCCACCACAACCAGAATGACAACAGCCTACGTACTTAAAAAATGGATGGCTTTTATTAGTTTGTATTCAGAGTTGAATAAATCATAGTGATAAGGGCCACGGCGCTTGATTAGTTATCACGTTCTACACACTGTGCAGAGATCCGGGCTGCAGTTCCTGGATCTGGCCTTTTTGTATGGAATTTATGCATTTTCCCCCTGTATCTCCCACATTCCAAAATCATTCATGGTAGGTTAATGGAACACTCTGAATTGTCCCAAGGTGCGACTGAGTGTGAATGTTGGTGTGCCTTGTGGTTGGCTGGTAATCGGTTCAGGGTGTACCCAGCCGACTGACTGAAGACTGCTGGGATGGGTTCTAGCATTCCCACGACCCTCATGAAGATACACAGAGTAAGATATGGATGAACATTGTTGTAAAATTAAATTTCTTAAAGCTTTCCCCCTAAACATAAACAAATGTTGAGATTCTTGAATGTTTCTTTTAGGGAGTTTTGGAAGTTTTCAGGGGACCCCACAAACAAAAGTCCTGATAACTTTATTCCAAGCCGCAAGAGATTTATGAGTGACTTGAAAATTATAATTATAATATCCTAAATGACAGAATACAGGTAGATTTCTTTACAAGCATGCTTTGATAGAAAATTGTAGTTTTTCTTTTGGAGGTTTTCCATGAGGACAGCATTATCTCTGGATACCGTTACCACCACTGCTCAGCCACTGACTGCATCTTGAGCCTCTTTCAGCGGACCAATGAGACCATTAACATCTGGACTCACTTTTTGCCCACATGGTAGGCATCTGCAGCATCTTGTCATGTGCCTCACTTTACTCTGGCATACCATATTTTCTGGTGTATAAGGCGCATTCAAAAGCCTTGATTTTCTTCAAAAGATGACCCTGCGCCTTATACGCAGTTGCACCTTATATGCGATGTAATATTGAGCCACAACAGCTCTCGTAACGACTGTCAGAAGCCACCAACTCCATTTCCCCCTGTCGAAGTAGTGCCTAACTCCAGCCTCTATTGTAGCACCTTATAATGTGGTCTGCCTTATATTTGGAAAACTTGTTTCATTCATTGAAGGTGCGCCTTACATATGGAAAGTTTGAAAATACACCATTCATTGGGGGTGCGCCTCATACTCCGGTGCGCCTTGTACACCAGAAATCCAATATCATTCCTCTTTTTAAAAGGGTGAGACATCTGAGTGCTTAATTTAGAAGCTTTATTACACATGAAAAAAGGTCAGGTTGTTTTCCTAACCCACTCAATGAGTGACTGTTTATTTTGACCAGATTGGGTTACTTTTGTCCAAAAATGGGGTTATTCTAATCCTTGCAGCCTAGGTTGAAGGAATGGTTCGGGTGGGCCGAACACCGCGGGTCAGTTCTTAAACCCAATCTGCTTGGTATGTACACCTCAACATTGGCTCAGTCAATTTTGGACCCCGCGCTGGTTTTCCTTTTTCTCAATTTGGGTTAATTTTGGCCCAGGAGCTTTGTTAATGTATGATCAATTTATGTTGTCATCTATTACAGCTTTAAAAGAAATGGAAATAAAATACCAGCATGACTTTCAGTTGTTGCAATCTGTTAAAATAGACTGTTAAAATAACACTAGGCCTTTTCGGCTATGGTTGGGATAGTTATGTGCTTTGCTTGAGAGCAGTTTAATAGTATAATAAAGAAACAGACAAGCAACTCTCTTACTATGTAGTTGAATTTCATTTTTTTTTCCGGGATGCACCTTAAAACTTTTTTTCCTTTCGGCTTTTCCCTTCGAGGGGTCGCCACAGCAAATCAGTGTCCTCCATCTTTAGAGGTGTGATTGGCATGTTTGTTTTTACGTCGGGTGTCCTTCCTGACACAACCCTCTGTATTTATCCGGGCTTGGGACCGGCACAAGAAGACGTATGTCCCTTTGTGGTTACAGAACAAGCAACTCGCTCAGTAAAAGGCTCCCAAACACAAAATGGTCATCGGCACAGCAACATTCAAAAAAGCAAAAACTATATTCACCATTTGATGACAATGCTCTGATCTTACCGTGAACATGACCCTTTAACTTCAAATCCCAAACTTTGCAAATGAGCTGCTTTCCATTTAGACTCCAGAATACATTTAGTTTGCTGACGGAGCCTCATGGATGAGAAGCGAAATCCGACACCTTCAAAGAAGTACAGATGACGGCTGAAGAAACCTTTTCATCAATAAATTTAGTTGAAATAGAAAAAAAAAATCCAGTCCGTACAATATGTTGAAGGATGCTTGAGTTTGTCTTTGACTTGCATTTCAAATGTGCATACTTGTCCCTGTAATATGAATCACCCATCATCCACTCTCCGGCTTCTAAAAACGACTGGATGTGCCTCAACCAAAGTTTTTTTCTGCTGTAGCCGCAAGGATGAAAATTGTTTGACTGACTGCTTCAAATTTTTCTCCCTTGAAGGTACTTCTTATGGAAATTGGTTAGCCTTGTACTGACACAAGCTGTGTGGCAGCACTCCTTCACCTGGCCTCTGGTGGTCTTAATCATTTCCAGCTGCATATATCCGCTGGCATCAACCTGTGCTCACACCTTCAACAGCATGTCGGCGCGGGTGCGACATGTGTGCTTTTATTTGGACTACGGAGCCATAAGTCTCTACAGCCTGTGTGAGTGTGTCTTGTGCACTTCATCCCTATAAACTCCGAGGCTAAAGAAAGTCTTGCTGTGATGCAATGCAGTGGTACGTCACGAGACACTAGATTGCCCCTAAATGGTAGCATTTTGCTCCTTAAATTTAAGACAAAGCAGGGAAGTCTTTAATCTGATCACACATGGACAAGCAGTACATTCGTAGATGTGTAAAAAAAGATGTTTTAGTCAATATTTTTATGGCTGACGAAACACGTTCTAATCTACACCATAGCCCATTCATTAATAATACAGAAAAAAACTTGCACCACTAAAATTTCAAGGTTGGCCAAGTAAAAAAAAAAGTTACAAAATAAGTTAGCCAGAATCCCTCAATTATACCAAACATGTAGTCAGAAGCCCATTTATTAATAATATAGGGGTGGGGGGGTGTTTTTATAGATACTTGCACCCCTAAAGTTTTTAGGTTTGGGTCAAGTAAAAATAAAAAAGTTATAAAATAAGTCAACCCTGAATTATGATAACATATTTACATTATTTCCTCCTGATTCTCAAGCAAAACCCAATAATAGATCACAATACTATTTGCTCTGTACTGTATTGAATTTTGCAGCTGACATCATGTTTTGGTCATTCTCTGTGTATATGCAATAAAAATGTGAACAATGTTATGAGTAGTTAATTAACAAAAGTAACCGAAATGTGTTAATAAATGCATATTTTTATGATTAACTACACTATATTGTGTCGTATACCCCAGATAACAAACAGAAAAGCCCAGCTCCAAATATACAACTGAGAGATATGAATCAAACTGTTGACAGTTATGTTTCTATAACAAATACGTTGCATTTCAGGTAGTGCTATTACGTATTCAGCGTATGTGTTCCCAGACAAGTGGGTAAACCACAGCTTCCATCACTGCTTTGTCCCTGTTGCTCTTCTGAACTCCATCGGATGCACTGGCCTGGCGTGCTACTCCAGGTATGCTATGAAATGTATGGTGAATGTTATCGCCATCTCTTGGGAGGAGAATGTCACGCTTGTCAGCACACCGGCTATTTGTTTTGTGAATTACGTATATAACAGCTATTTGTTAACTCTGGAGTTTTGGTGCCCAATATTTGTACAATCATTCCATTTAATGAAAGTCACATAGAATTTAGGGAAATATTTGTCTTACCCTCACAGCAAAGGAAACATTTGCATCTTAGCTCTGGCTGTAATGTTGTGCGTGTTTGATTGATTGCCCATGCAAATCATCACACTGAGTTAGTAAACACAGGTGAGTAATAGATGGTACATACTGTCATCAGATGGTGTACATACAGTAACTGCCTTATTGTTTTTTTTGCCCATCTGTTGATTTATCAGGCTTGGATTACCATTTTGTCATCAAAAGCAGGATGTTTTAAAGAGGTAAACATTTTATACTGCCCGTTTGCAATCTGTATACCTTTTTTTTGTGCCCCGTGTCATTCTTTTTTCAACCATTCATCTTAAAATCTGTCCAACAATAGCATTCTTAACTCATGGTCTTTTGTTATTGTCACGAGAGAGACCAACTACATACAGTGATTAACTGCATGGTAGTTTCAGCTGGAAGTGGGTGGAGGAATATTCAGTAGCAAAACTTGTTCTACAGAAACCTCCTGACATAATTTAAATAAAATATTCTTGCATTATCCCATCTGGATGTAACAAAAAGGGGAGTAGAATTATACTTATGAAGCAGGCGGCGAAAATTAGGGAATTTAAATTGCTGTCACGATCATAGTATCCACTTTAAGGCCCCTCCTCCCAAATGTGGCCATGTCACTTTTTTTACTGTTATTTTCTGAGCCTTTGCGCATTGCCATTTAATGCATTTGTAATAGGTAATTCCGTAATGCAAGAAGCGTGGTTATTTGAAGTTCATTTCTTTTCATTCATTTCAGATTCCCTAAATGCCAGAGTCCAAGATTCAGTAAAGTGCTCCGTCTTGTTGCTTTTGTCTACCCCTACCTGTTTGACAACATTCCTCTCTTCTACAGGGTAGGGCCTCACTTTTTTTTACCATTCCAAAATGGAAGAAAAGAACAAGAAAAAAAAAACAATTGGTCCCCATGCAGATGTAGTTCTTCCAATATTTACTCAATGCCCCATTCACAATCAGTCAGTGTTTGACAGGAGATCAATGATGGCGGTTTCTTTTCCCTTGGATCGACGCATGTAACAGGGTAGCTTGGGGGCATAGACATTGGATGGATTGCCCCCCATTCAATGTTGACAACAGTCTTCCAGTGTTTCCAATGTCAAAGGCAGTGTCTGTCCATTTGGGGCCATATTCAACAAAAATGATTTTGTGGCTTTTGTGTGGAGCTAAAAATGGAGCAACCCGATATTTTCCAATTCACAAAGCACACGCAGATGGTCAAATGATAATTGGCAGAAAAAATGCCCATGTCTATGCAAATGCAACTCATCATCATCCATTTCACTAACGCCAATAAGAGATTGTTAAATCTTTTCTAAAGCTGTTGGAAACCAGGTCCACTTCTATGGAAGCAAATGTAGCTCTTGACATCGGTCTTGGTCATCAAAGACTTTTATTGGGTCTTGTTTCTGTCTGGAACAACGTAAACTTGGGATTTTTGATCAAAACCAGCTGATATCACACCAGTGCTACAGTAATCAGTGAGAAACGCAGAATGCAGGTTGTGCCCTTCCTTGTTGATTTCACTTGGAGAGATACACCTCCTATAAACAGGGTGAAGACACAGCACCCTTCAAAACTTATAAAAATGATGGCAAGCTCATAAGTCATGAAGTTTGGTTTCAAATCCTCCCCATCAGTCATTTCATTCTTTGTTAATTTGGCGAATGTTTGCACAATAGTACGTTCTCCTTGCTGGTGGTAAAAGTATCCACTCCACAACATCACGTCTGCACTGAGTGCACTATAAGAAAGTGGGTGTTGAAAAGTAGTCCGGCAGCCACGGTGGCGCTGTTCGCCTGTGTGGCTTGGTGTTCTTCGGCTGAAAACTAGTCCGCCAGCCATTGTGGCGCTCCGTGTGTTACCCGAAAACTAGTTTGTATGCCAAGATTATATTCTCGCGAATTTAATGTTAGTAAGGCGAAACGTTCGTTAGCTATTATATATATATATATATATATTTCCAGCTCCTGTGATACATCTAAACAAATTGCTGAGGCCATTGTTACCACAATGGCGTGTTCTGCATGCTCTTTTGTTCCAGCTGTTCCTATGTGAAGGGGAAGGATGCACAGACAATGATGCCAATGTCTTGCACTACACCCACATGGCATTGGCTTTCCTCACTGGCTTCCTGTTTGCGACACATTTACCCGAGCGCCTGGCGCCTGGCAGCTTCGACTTTATTGGTGAGATGAATTTGAGACTGGGCAGGAGAGTGCGACCTTACAATAGTTGCATTGTTGGGTCAGAATAAAGGGCCTGTTGACATTTGCATGTACTGTAAACCAATTCAACTAAATCTAATCCTTGGGTTGAATTACTCAACCCTTTGCACCTTATTAAATGCAACTAACAAATGCCAAGTTAAAATTCATTCACTGCCAGACGATGTGCAAAAATGTGTGCACTCCAGTGCCAGGGTTTTTGTCATTGTCACTTGAATTCCAGGACCCACAGAATATTGAATTTTAGGACTACATAAACATTCAATATAGCGTAAGAAACCTTAAAATTTTCTGTCATCATAAAAAAAGAGTTAATTCCTAAATTATATGGGTCTGGAGTTATATGAGTTTGAAATGAGGGTGGCTGTCCAAAACACAATGAAATGCATACATATTGGTTTATATAGCGCTTTAACAAGAGATGAAGCTGGAACAAAGCGCTAAGATGGAAAAAAGGAAACGGTGCTCCCTTGTCGAAAAGAAAAAAACATTGCCAGAGGTCATGGCCAGCGCTTTATCGGCACCCAAGCATTAAAAAACAACCTGAACAAATTCGGGAATGGCACTCCATGTCATATTTTCAATTTCCGAATAAATTTGGGAATGGCAGTGAATTAGTTAATCTAAATGGGAATTACCGGTAATTGGCATCTCAATTAAAGGAAATGTGCAGGAATGTTTCAGAGCTGAACATTTCTGTTTGACATGTTGCATGATCACAAAACAAAATTCCAACACCGATAATCAATTCAATGTGTTGATTCTGATATTTTTTCTCAGCATGTAACCCAAAATGTCTTTTGAATGAAAAACGTAGAGTTGTTCCTTTGTATTTAGCTTTACGTTAAGCCTGTTACACAAACCGTTTACACAAACACACAAACAGTTGATTGTACTGTATCAGGGCATGTATAAGATCACAAGAGCAGAAATATGTATTCACCTTTCAGGGGAAACGAGTTTTTGTAGTGACAGACTCACGAAAAATACTGTGTATGTCAAAATGTTCTTCTATGTCATTAAGCAACATGATAAGTCATAGCTCACTCTGCAGGTAACAGCCATCAACTTTTCCATGTATTTGGCATCCTTGGCACCCACTTCCAGATGATGGCCATTGAGCAAGACATGGTTTTGCGACATACGTGGCTTCTCGACCATTCCTTCTCCATCACCTTTGCCAACTCATTGGGTGTCACTCTAATTTGCCTAATGGTCAACCTTAGCATCCTTCTCCTCTTCAGCTTAGCTCTCCTCTCTACAAAAGTCGGTCAGCAAAGGAAACAAAAGCAAGTAAAGGCACAGTGAACTCAAGCTTATGGCATGGCTCCACCATGGCACAGAACTCCAAGCTGGTCTTTGAGTAAACCAACATCTATTATTATGTAGAATGTGCAACATTTTTTGCTTGCGAGCTGATGAGCTCGCTCTGTGCATCACAAGATTCCACCTGCACTGAAAACACGGTGATTGTTAGCTTTCAGATCACTGATGATTCCTGTTAGTAATGATTGTAAAGCAAATTTACCTGCATGTTACATGAAAACAAATGAAATAGCGACATACAATATAAAGAAATATGGGTGTTGCTGTGGTTAACTGTTTAGCACACCTGCCTAACAGCAAAGGTCATGGGTTTGTATCAGGCTCTGAATTTTGTGTGTGGATTTTGCATGTTCTCCCAATGCCTGAATGGGGGTTTCCCAGGTAGTCCGGTTTTCTTACACATTCCAAAAACATGCATGGTAGGTTTACCAGACATTCTAAATTGCCGATGAATTTGATGGTTAATGTGATGTGAATGAACGTGTGTATATGTGTGCCTTTCGATTGGTTGGTGACCAGACCTTACCTATCGCCCAATGACAGTGCAGCTGGGATAGCTTCCATCACACCCGCAACCCTTATAAATGATAAGCGGTTTAAAAAAATGTTGACTGGATTTAAAAAAACATATTTATAAGAATGATTCTTCAAACTGAATGTATTGTAAATACGCCTTTTGCAATGTAAAGGAACATTTGTGAAAATCTTGTTGACTACACAGGTATTTGATTCCCTGAATTTTTGGTGACTGCATGTGAGACCAATGAAGAGCTTGAAGGGTGTGAAAGTCTGTTGAGTGGACAGGTATTTGATTCCCTGAATCATTTGGTGGCTGCATGTGAGGCCAATGAAGAGCTTGAAAGGAACCAAACCTTTTTTTTAATCTAGCTATGCCTGTTCACAATGTATAAAATTTTGCATTATTTGTGTAATTATTTAAAATGTATGTATTTATTCTAAATGTAAGCTTATTTATATATTGTGCTTTTCATCAATAAAACATTCAGTTAAGTGATGGCAAGAACTTTTGAAAAACCCCTGTGCTTGTTTGCGTGCGCGTTTGTAGTCTACAAAAAGAAAGGGGAAAAACAGCCTGTGGGAATAGCCGAGCAATCTCTCTCCTCTCCACTGCAGGAAAATTTGGGCCAAAATCATGCTCAGCAGGCTGGTCATGCATATCTCACAGTCTGTGCTTCCAGAAACGCAGTGTGGCTTCCGAAAGACAAGATCCACCACATATATGATTTTTGTATTAAGACAGCTTATGGAGAACAGAGAACATCGCCTGGACCTCTACATAGCCTTCATCGATCTCAACAAAGCCTTTGACACCGTCAATCGTGAGTTGCTATGTAAACATATCTCCAATCTTGGGCTACCACCCAAGTTTCTCTGCATCCTCCAGCAGCGGCATGACGGGATGCAAGCCAGAGTACTCTTCGGGGAGCTCCAGTCAGCTCTTCGGGGTGAACGCTGGGGTGAAGCAGGGCTGTGTCTTAGCTCCAGTGCTCTTTAACATCCTCCTCTCTGCCGTCACGTGCCTATTTTACAAAGACATCGGACAAGAAGATGGCGTCCGTGTGGAGTACCGCCTCGATGGAAACCTCTTCAGCATCAGACGGCTCCAGGCACATACAAAGACAAATATATGTAATATTTCTGAACTTCAGTATGCTGATGACTGTGCTGTACTAGCTCACAGCTCAGAATCTGCAGCATTCACCCAACACCATTACTATAGCCTGTACCAGTCTTTCCCATCTGGATGTAACAAAAAGGGGAGTAGAATTAAAAACCAACTTTAAAAAGACGGAGCTCATGTTCCAACCTGTGAATCCAACTCCCACACCACCCAGCCTTCACATCAATGGCATTTCAGTAAATATAGTGCACAGTGACATGCAATGGGGTTCATAGCTGGTGAGGCACTGACGTCATCACAGTCAGATTGACAAACATCAACTCAACAGAGTAGCGTATTCACCATTTGATTGGGGACAGTTAACGTGTTTTGTTTAAAATGTCATGCCAGCATTCTTTATATATGCAAACTGTAGCATAGAAAAAAAAATAATTAAAAAAATCGTGTTACCTTTACTTCTAAATGAAGTCCATGCGCCACTCCTTCTGTAGAAAGGCATCGATAACTTCTTTGTAGAAGCCTTCCTGATCTTTCTTCAGTTTTAAACGTCCGTCTCAATGGAGATCACTGCCAGTGAAGAAAGTCGTCCTTGATCAGTCCTGTTCCGACTGTATGTTTTCAGTCATTTCAGTGCTGAGAATGAGCACTCCACTTATGCTGTAGTAGCTGGAACAGTGAGCACGAGCTAGAGCAACTTTGTCGCCTCAGGAATAGTTTCAATGAGATCCTTCTGGGCCAAAGAGCTGAGAAGCTGTCCAGGAGATAAACATCCATCCCTCACCACCTGTGAGCTATACAGTCCAGTGTTGGTCTTCCTTTAATTATTATCACCAGCTTCGATTGAAAGTCCAGTTTAGAAAATTCTTTCAATTTAGACAAGTAATCCTCCATTCTGAAAATGAGGCCAAGCAACACGAAAAAATGACAGGGGTTGCACTTTACTTGCTAACTGTTTACTGTAGCTTGCTGTCACTAATTCTATTATTCTGCAGCCGAGGAGTCGCAAGTATCTCTGGAATCACAAGCGGCCCCTGTCATGAGGCGTGAGAACTGTGTGCCTCACCTACGCACAGAGTTTTGATAAAAATAAAACAAGATAAACACTGTAGTACAGTGATGAGAAGGTTTCTTCAGCCGTCATCTGTACTTTTTTTGAAGGTGTCGGACGTTACTTACAGGAGTTTCTGAAAAACTACAGAGTCCTTTGGCCACACAAAATTCCTACTTATTTTAAACCGATAAACACGTTAAGGCAAAAATTAGTGCATCCAAAAGATAGGCTGCCAAATGAAAAACAAAGTAATGTAGTTTATTCAATACATTGTAAGAATTAAAATTGTAAGGAGCAGTACATTGGGGAGACTCAACAAATTCTCAAAAAGAGACTATCAACATCGCAGGGATAATACGAGTGGGCCTCAATCTGCAGTACATTTGCACCTAAAAGCTAGCAACCACTCATTTGACAACAATGAGGTTAAAATCTTAGCGAAAGAACATAGATGGTTGGAAAGGGGAGTAAAAGAAGCGATTCTCATAAAACAACAAAATCCTTCACTGAACCAGTCTGGTGGGGTGAGGTTCAATTTGGATCGTTCATGCAATAGCCTGCTTAGGCTAAACAGGTTAGACAACATTCGTAATGCTGATGAGGTGATACCGGAGGGAGGGGGGCAAACAGGCCAGTCGTTAGTCAGGAATGTACGAACAATCAGTGGGGCCACAGGCAGTTGTCCTCTGCTCCCCCCAACCTGAGAGTAGGGACCTATCATAGCTGTCTCCGGCACCGCCATGTCTGGACATTAGGGATATATAAATAGGTCCGATACCACCAGTAAAACTTTAGTTCGCTGACGAAGCCTCTTGGATAGGAGGCGAAACGTCCAACACCTTCAAAAAAGCACAGATGACGGCTGAAGAAACCTTCTCATCGATGGACCACTCCTGTACGACTGAGATCTTACAGACGTACTGTAGTACAGTGTACAGTGAATGTACATTATATACACCTGCTAAACTGTAGAAATGTAGTTCATATACTAAACGTGTTTGAACACTTAATTTTTTTTGTTTATTTAATCCAAATCACTGCCGCGCATTCATTCGTTGCGTCGCTTTTACTTTGAAGGTGGCCCACCTTGCTCACTCGTCGCTCGATCGCTGCAGACTACCGTAATGCACAGTGTTGTCAACCAAAGTGGCGGCTCACTTGATTTCGATTTTGCGAGTGTAGGCTGCTTGACCGCAGTGACTAGCCCAGGCTCCAAACACGCATATCACAAGCACCGGACGTTCCACTATTATTCAAATTTAGATTTTAATTCGCTGCGTTTTGTTTAGGTAGTCATGCGTAATTAAGCAATTATTTAAAGGACAACCGACGTCTCCGGACAAGTTGTGTCCATAATTTGTAAAATGGCTTCAAATGACTTCTACTGAGTCTATTTTACAAAGATTCCTCCGCATATAGTTATATTTTACGTTTTAAGACTCACGCTGAATATTCAGGAAGTCTTGTTTTTGAGTTGGTGACGAGTCCTCACGTTACGTCATGAAAGGACCCCCCACCCCGACTGACAAAAAGACACATTGTAGCAGTCCTTCATCACGTCAATGTATTTTGCTGTACTGTTTATCTGAAAACCTTGATGTTGCACCCAAAAGCCGCCAGAAGAGGGCGTCAGAGCTCCATGGAAGGAATTTATCAGCCTGTGGAAATGGGCTGATTCATTCCTCATGGGAGCTGGTCGCCATTTTTAGGTGCGACATTCCCCCCGCCCGTTTGCTTCAAAATGACACGGAAAAAAATCTTTAATCAATTGCAAACTTGTATGCTTTCCTCTTCAGAACTATTTGAATCATATTCATAACTGGATGTGTAACAAGAAAGCATATTCTCCGAATCTGAAGCCATTGTTTTGATTTTTCAGCAATGCAAGACGTCTTGGCGTGACGTCACGAACTGGGGGTGGGACTTTCTGAAAATGCCCAATTCGCAGCTCAATTTTTTGCAGATATTGGACACTTTAAGTCATTTTATTGGTGTTTTGCATTTGAATAAAAATAACATACTGCGTGTTTTGGGTATTTTAGATGCTATAAAACGTTTTTTTCTGATGTCAGTTAAGAAACAAAAAAGTGACGTCGGTTGTCCTTTAAACGTACATAAACTAATTACCGTTACTTCGTAAACGCATTGTATATGTATGCGTCATGACATTTGAAGGCGTAACTTCCGTCCCCGAGTGTTCCATTATGTCTTGTGATTGGTTAACTAGCAGAATGACGTAGTCGTTTGACAAGTGGAAAATTTCAAAAATTGAGACGAGGCGCTTTTAGTGGAAGCTTTCTTTGCAGCTGCTGAACAGCATTAAAATGCATCGACAAGGGTATGCATCTTTGCCTTCTCTCTTACGAATATTGCGTGTAAGATGTAGTCAAATTTCAGTTTTCGTGTGTCCTGGGCAATAACGCAATCGCAGCGTGTAACATTCTCAATCACCGTCTAAAACAACGAAGCTTGCTCGATCACCATAGAGTCAGGCCGATCTAAATAGCCAACGGCACAAGGACGGGTTAGTTAATTATAGAAACAGTGTTTAATGTCTGAATGGATTTTATTTGAACTGACTTTGCGAGTTGCTTGAAATCGTTTGTCTTTCAGAATTAACATTTTCTCTGACATTATTAATGCAAGTGGCACCATATATTGTAGCCTTTGTAGTTGTAAAAACACTGTGAACTAAAACTGCCACACGTAAACGTATGTCATATTCTGTTCTGTTCTGGTCGACACCAGCGAGATTAATTTAACAATATAAGTTTTTCCATTTGTATTCTTCAGGAAATGCAAGACTCCACGCAAGCCTTGCATAAAAAAAGCTTCACATGCTGAGAAAGATCCTGTGGGCGTAAGTGAACGCAACTCATAACTGGTTCATTGTCACACTTTAAATAATTGTAACATTAATACAGTACTTGTGAACATGATCACCGTGTAGCCCAAGTGCTGTTATCTTGATGTTGCCTTTGGGAGGAAACAAATAAAAAAATCCAAATACAACGAATGAAATCAACGAAGGTGATTTTTTTTTTAAATAATTTAGTGACTAAAAATGGGATTTTAGTACAGTGGAGTTGAGAATTTTATCTCTGAAATATACTAACCGGCAAACAAGCTATTTTTTTTGTTGATCAAAGACACTGTGATCACTGTTCAACAGAATGCATGCCACACATTTGCAATTCACCCATTAAGCCAATCATGTAATACTAAGACAATAATAGCCTTTGTCTTAACTTGAGTCAATAAGCTGCAGTTTGGTTTAGTGTCATCGCACTTAAGAAAAAAATACCAAACGGTTTTTGTGGTTGCAATATGATAAAGTAATTTGAAGATGTGTGCTGTTGTTTAATTTGTAGGTGTATTGTCGTATCCGTCCATTTGGAGCAGAGAATGAGGAATGTTGTGTTGAAATGATCAGCAACTCCACTATTCAGTTGCATGCTCCTGATGGCCTTAAAGCCAACCGCAATGGAGAATTCAAAGAGGTATGTGTGAAGTGACTTATTTGAACCAGGCTAAGATTTTGTGCAGTGTCTCAGAATCAGAATCAGAATACCTTTATTCGTCCCGCAATGGGGAAATTTGCAGTCCACAGCAGCAATTGAAAAGGGATGGGGTTGGGGTAGGGGTGAAAGGATAGAAAACAAGATATTCTAAGCATAACAAAATAAAAATGTCAACTGTATACTGTGCAAATGTAGATGTGCAAAAACCGTAGATGTGCAAAATCCGTTCCATAAACAAAACTGTACATAGTGCAGAATCAAGAAATGCATTTGATATATTGCAACAACCCATATTTACAAGTGTCCAGTTTTTTTTTTTTCACATGTGATCATTGAGAATTGTGAAGCCTGACAGCAGTAGGTAGGAACGAGCGGCGGTACCTCTCCTTCTTGCAGCGCGGGTGTAATAGTCTCTGGCTAAAGGAGCTACCCAGAGCTGTCAGGGTGGGCAGGAGGGGGTGGGAGGGGCTGTCCGTCATAGCTTTTAGTTTAGCTAGCGTCCGTCTGTTGCCCACCTCCTCTAGAGAGTCCAGCGAACAGCCCACGACAGAACTGGCCCGCTTGACAAGGCGCTCCAGTCTTTTTCTGTCCCGGGTGGTGATGCTGCCTGACCAGCAGACAATGCCATAGTGGATGGCTGATGCCACCACAGAGTCATAGAAAGTCTTTAGGAGTGACCCCTGAACTCCAAAAGACCTCAGTTTCCTGAGTACTTTATCTACTTTATCATCAGTATTTTTCTGTTGGTATTCAGTACTGTGACATTGCCCATTACATAAAACTTATGTCTGTTGTTTGTTGACCACATTTTAGACTCAGTACTCCTTCAAAAAAGTATTTGGCATTAATAACACTCAAATGGAGTTGTTTGAGGAAGTCGCCAAGCCGCTAGTGGAGGACCTTATACAGTGTAAAAATGGTGAGAGTTTAAGCTGCTTCACACGGCCAAACTATTTTACTTTATAGGTCTTCTGAAGAGGTCCTTGTTTGCATATTTAATTTTGTACTTTCCACCCTCCTCGAAGGTCTGCTGTTTACATATGGTGTCACAGGAAGCGGTAAGACGTTCACGATGACTGGCTCGCCTGGAGAGGGTGGACTCCTCCCTCGTTCCCTCGACATGCTCTTCAACAGTATTGGCCCCTTTCAGGCCAAACGCTTTGTAAGAAGAAACAAATAAATACATCTACCAGCTAATGAGTTGCAGTATTCAGCCTTTTCCAGAGATAGATGGATTGTAATATGATATGTTAGGAACTTCTATTTTAGTTTCAGTTCTTCTGCCAAAGAAACAATAAGTATTTTCTTTCTGTAGGTGTTCAAACCAGATGACAAAAATGGCATTGACATCCAGAATGACATTGATGCTCTCCTGGAGAGACAGAAACGAGACACTCAACCTGCAGTGCCCAAAACACCGTCAAGGTACGAATCTGCAAGGCATTCCGTTTTGTGTTTGATTTCCCTGGCAGGTACTTTTTCTAAAGTTCATTTCCTTTCTTTCAATGTTCTTTTCTGTTTAGGCTGAAGGCAGACCCAGAATTTGCAGACATGATCAGTCCCCGAGAGGCATGTAAAGCTGAGAATGTGGATGAAGACTGTTGTTATAGCATCTTGGTGTCCTATGTCGAGGTCTATAACAACTACATCTACGATCTTCTCGAAGATGCTCCCTTTGATCCTTTCAGACAAAAGTAAGAATGTGTTTGTTTATCATATTTAAAAATATTGTTTCCCTTACAAGAGCAGCACGCCGTCTACAGTTCCTGTTGCGCAAATGTTCCAGAACGGTCCATGTGTATCCTGTACAATAAATAGACTCAGTATATTGAAGCGTTTTTTTTCTGCTTTAAATTTGAGTCACTGAAAGGTCATTCTCTTTTGTTAGGAGGTTTCATATTGGCACACCTTTAAGTGACACCGATTTTATGCATATGTGCCCCTAAAGCTTTCATTTTTGTGTGTTTGTGTACACTTTTAGTTTTCACCTTTCACTGTCAAATGAATGTCATTGTCCCACTATCATTTTTTTTGTGCTTGATTGTGTTTGCTTTCGCATTCAGAGCTCCTCAATCCAAAATTCTACGTGAAGATCAGAATCATAACATGTATGTTGCCGGCTGCACCGAAGTTGAAGTCAAATCTACAGAGGAGGCATTTGAAGTCTTCTGGAAGGGTGAGTGAAGATCAGCTCAATTGCTCCTCGTGACATCATTTGAAACTACTTTTTTTTGGTTCTAAAAGTATGTGTACTTGGAATCTGAGAAAAGGGCTAAGATGAGTGTATCAATTTTTTGGGGGAAATTGTAATATGGCAGCAGTGTAATCTGGATTTGTGTGAAGTGAGAAATTTATGTTTGCCATCAAGAAGTTATGCTAATGTAGTAGAAACATTATAAAAAACAAATTGTTTCATGAAATGTATTTCTCACCTGTAAACAAAAGTACCAGTAATAAATACAGTAAAGTCTCGTTATATCGATATTCAAAGGTTTCCGAAAAAATATCGATATAACCGGGACTATCGATATATCCGACCCTGTTTGCATGTAATTTTCTCCGTGCGTGCATAGAAATAGTATCGATATAACCGGGACTATCGATATATCCGATATCGATATAACGAGACTTTACTGTATATAAAGTACTCTGCACATACAGTCAATGTAAATTAAACAAGTCAACCATTATATATATGATGGTTTAAAAAAGGTGAGGAAAATTCACACAAAGTATTCTCATTGGACTGGATTATGGCTATGCCTTTTGACCTGCAGATGCTTTTTGTTTGTGTTGTTCTAACTTGCAATTTTCCAGAAGTGCACACACATTCAGTGATAGTCATTGAGAAGAATTTGCTAATATCCTTTGTCTTGATATACTTGACTCTTGTGTGGACTGTCAATAACAATAAAAAAACTCCATACTTATAATATTCCCTTCAATTTTCAAACAAGAGCCTGGTTGCAAGTTTGTTGTTACAAATCTTATTTAAAAAATCCCCACACATCATTTTATATTTTTTTAAAGTTATTTCCATGTTGTCTATTTTGAGATTGTTCACAATAGTAGATTTAAATATGTGGAGCATTGCAAAATATGGAACTGAGTGCTTCTTGTAGGGCAAAAGAAAAGGAGGATTGCCAACACTCAACTAAACCGTGAATCCAGTCGTTCCCACAGTGTCTTCACTTTAAAGCTAGTTCAGGCACCTCTTGATGCTGATGGCGACCACATTTTGCAGGTAATGTCCCACTCCAAAAGCTACTCAGAAATGTTATATTCAAGCTTTAAAACAAGCTTTCCTTTGCTGAGATGGCCATTATAGATGTTGTCTTATACAGACCAAACAGAAGGCATGTCAAGCCATCATCTTTCTGTTGATGTTAAATCTCATTTTAGGACAAAAACCAAATAAATGTGAGTCAGCTGTGTTTAGTTGACCTAGCAGGTAGCGAGCGCACTAGTCGAACAAGAGCAGAGGGAAGCCGTCTGCGTGAAGCAGGTAAGTCTTATTTTTTTCCTTGTCAGTGTCTAACAGTATAAGCTAATTCCTCCTCATGTGTCCTTGGTGTCTTGCCACCAGGTAATATAAATCAGTCGTTGATGACTCTGCGCACATGTATAGAAGTTCTGCGAGAGAACCAAATGTGTGGAACAAATAAGGTCGGTGTCCTCAACTATTTGTGTTTACTGTTTCACGAATTGTTTTGCTACTTATAAGAATAATCGAGATTGCTTACGCTGATGTTTTTTTTCTCCCACTTTTGCATGCCCTCCTTCTCCAGATGGTGCCATACAGGGACTCCAAAGTGACTCATCTTTTTAAGAATTACTTTGATGGAGAGGGCAAAGTGAAAATGATCGTGTGTGTTAATCCAAAAGCCGATGATTATGAGGAAACCATGGTAATGCATGTTCGCAACTTTATCCGTTTTCTTACTATATGCCATTGAAGCAACTCACAAGAATGACAATTTATATATATACAGTAAAGTCTCGTTATATCGATATCGGATATATCGATAGTCCCGGTTATATCGATACTATTTCTATGCACGCACGGAGAAAATTACATGCAAACAGGGTCGGATATATCGATAGTCCCGGTTATATCAATATTTTTTCGGACTCCCTTGAATATCGATATAACGAGACTTTACTGTATATATATATAGTTTTAAAGGCGATTTGGTAGACTTTTCACTGGATGAGCATATCCTTGTTTCAACTTGGCTTTTCCCACCTGTCTCTCGAATTATCTGCATCTGCCTCAAAAATGTATATCTCAATAAGTTTTTTAATCATTATCTTTGGCACTACAGCTCGTAATGCGGTTTGCGGAGATGACGCAAGAGGTGGAAGTTGCGCGGCCGGTTGACAGGCCAATCTGTGGCCTTGCGGCTGGGCGTAGGCAAAGGAATCAGGCATTTAGAGATGAGCTGTCACACCGTCTTGCTGATCGAGGAGCTCCTGGTAATGCTGGTAAGTAGGGCTGAACTGAAATGCAGTACAGTAGTATGCAATTTTCAAATCTCAGTGTGTGTGTGTGTGTGTGTGTGTGTGTGTGTGTGTGTGTGTGTGTGTGTGTGTGTGTGTGTGTGTGTGTGTGTGTGTGTGTGTGTGTGTGTGTGTGTGTGTGTGTGTGTGTGTGTGTGTGTGTGTGTGTGTGTGTGTGTGTGTGTGTGTGTGTGTTTGCAAGGAGTAAACTTGGCTTCAATTTTGGGCAGTAGCCTTCTTTCTATATCATAATAATAATACATTTTACCTTTACCTTTCACAACACTCAAGCACACTTGACAATCAAAACAAAAACAATAAAACCACAGATAAAACGCTAAATAATAAATAGTAATGTTGATGCTTTATGGTACTTAATTAACAACCTAAAAGGAAACTCTTTCATATCAATTGCTTCATTTGACTGTGTTCCAAGTTAAGTCTAAGCTATGAAAACAACACATGTATTCGTAATAAATCTGATACAGTTTTTATATTTGTTTAATTTATTTCTTGTGTTTATTAAAAAGTACATATTTGTTTAGAGGACCTTGAAAAGGGGGATTGCAATGTTGAGAAAAATAACCAACCCAAATGATGCCCTATTGCTCGACGTCTTTTTTTCGTTTTGTTTTCCCCTGTAGATGAGAAGTTGCAAATACTGCTTGACCAATTTCCCCATTTGCCACTTTCACGTTTTCTGTGGTAGATGATCCAGCTCTGCTCAATCAACTCATTGAAAGCTTTCCACCTCTGCCGTCATGCGAGTTAGTGAACCCAGGAGATGATCAGACGTTACCATGCCTAATTGAGGTTCTGGAGAGGAGGCATCGTATCCGCCAGTTAATGGCAGATCAGTTCAACAAAACTGGTACAGTATTCAACCAGCATTCAATGAAAGAAGGAACTGAATACCATTTCTGAATTATTATGTTTGCTTTTCACTCGTTCTGCCAGTATTTTCCCTACAAAGTAGCATTAAAACTAATTTCAAGCACAGTTTCTTAATAGCTCCCTTTGTGCTTTCTTGTGCAGCCAAAATGCTGAGTACTATGGTTCAGCAGTTTGATGGTCAGCTTGGCGTTAAGGAGAACTTAGTCCAAGACCAGCAAAGCAAACTGTGCGAGAGGGACAAAGTTATCATCACCCAAAAGACAGAGATCGAACGGCTAGAAAAAAAATCAAAGACCCTGGAGTATAAGGTATCTTCTACGGTATAGTTTTTTGATGATTGGTGAAGAGCGCAGCAGTGGGCGATGGGGTTACAGACAGAGAGAGAGTGAGGCCGTTCTCCTAAAAACAAAATGCCGTCTTCGGTTAAAGCCATGTTATTGGTCAAGAACCCAGCAGTGGGGGGAGGGAGTTAAACATTAAAGAGACAGGAAGACAGAGTGAGAAAACACACACACACGAAAGGGAGAGGACAGAGCAACAAACAAAAAAGAACAAAAAAAAACAAGTGAAATGGTGAGAAAATGGATAGAAAACAGTGACATTTGGACCCATTTCAACTTTGATAGTTCAAAAGCAGAGTGTAGACTGGAAGGTTAAAATATCCAATCAGGCTCCACAAATAACCCGCACAAGTCATCTGTACACTTGATGCAAAAAGCTATCAACCCAGCAACTGTACGCTGTATTGCATGTTTACGTAGTCCTAAAACTTAATATTCTATTGGTCCTGCAATGTGACTGAAAATGACAAAGACCCTGGCACTGGTGTGGACACATTTTTGCACATCGTCTAGCAGTGAAGGAGTTAAGTTAGCCTGTCAAATTGTTGTTGAATTCTCGGTTAATCCTGAAATTGCACTCAATAGCCTTCTAATTGTAAAGTGACCTTGAGAGTTTTGAAAGGCGCTTATAAATGAAATACAGTGGGACCTTGGCTTACGAACTTAATTGGTTCCGAGACCGAGTGTGTAAGGCGACAAGTGTGCATCCCAAAAATTAATTTCCCATAGAAAACCATTAAAATGAGAATAATCCGTTCCCAGGTCCCCATAAAACATAATTTTCTACTTTCTAATTTTCTAAGCCTTAAAACTGCACAAAATATACTTTATTTTATGTATAATAAATGTGCTATAGTATTATGATTAAATAAATAAACTGTACTGTACAATAAAGTGATTTTATTTACCTTTGTGATGGTCGTTAATGGCTTGATGGAATGGAGTGTCCGGTTTCCTCAGCATTAAACACTTGATGAGGAACATAGGCTTCTTTCACCATCTTGAGGAATGATCCCTTGTAGGTGCTTTCTCTATCTAGTTCTCTATCTAGTTCTTCATCAATTGTGGGTTGAGGTTGTGGGAGAGAAGTTGCCATTGAGCCAAGCCTCACACGGTGTCATCAGCTGATTGCAGCAGAGATGCTAAAAGAAGGAAGAGTTACAGAAAGCCAAAAACAACCTTGGACATGCATCACTCAAGTCAAAGTCAAAGTCAGCTTTATTGTCAAATATGCTAATATGCATGACATACAGCACAGATGAAATTACTCAAGTCATAGCTAAAACACCTGTTGCAAATCTCTTAAGGTGTTGGTTCATTTGTTGTAATATTTATGCTCTCCAGATTGATATCTTACAAAAGACAACCAACGTATATGAGAACGACAAACGTTCACTCGAGCAGGAGTTGGAGGAGCGTGCTCAAAAGCTTCAGCAGGAACTGTTGGAAAGGAGGCGAATGGAGCAGCGCATGCAGGGCATGGTTACAGACACCAAACTCAAGTGGGAGAAGGAGTGTGTGAGTGGAATTATTCATCAAAGCCTTGATATTTCAAAACCTTTCTTGTGGATAGAATATGAATAATGATTCATTGCGGATATTTTTTACCCCTTTGTTGAGAAGACTCAATGCAATGATTGGATTTACCTGAAGCCACTGTCCTTTGAGATCTTTTACGCTTTGCCTGTCCAGGAAAGACGTGTGAATGCTAAACAGTTGGAGATGCAAAACAAGTTGTGGGTCAAGGATGAGAAACTGAAGCAGCTCAAAGCGATCGTTTCTGAGAGCACCAGCAGCACACACAGACCAGAGAAACCAGAAAGGCCCTCAAGGGACCGAGATCGCCATTTTGGACAAAAGAGGTCTCCCTCGCCATCACCCATTCCAGTAAGTGATAGCGATTCATTCAAATCAACAAACATCAAACTTTGGCCACTAAATATCATTCTTGTTGACTTTAACGATTCATCGTACTGTCTCCAAAATGGACCTGAACAAAAATGAATGGTCCCCGGATTGTAAATCAGGAGGAAGTGCTGAAATCCTCATTCAATGAATCGGCATGCAAAGGAGCTCAGAGCGATATGTCTTTATTCTGCCAATCAGTCTGCAGTATTCAGTCATGTGACCCTGTCGCAGTCCCCGCTGTAACACATAAAGACCTTTTATTTGACTTTGAATGGCTGCTGCTTTTATATTGTATGTGACACTGCTTATTTCTCACTCTCTCAACGCACACAATGCTTTTGGGCTTGTTCCCTCATTACTTTTCAGGATTTACGACAAACTCCTTCCCATCAAAACCAAGCTCAGAGTAGGGCAGTTCAGGAGAATTCCCCCACCTCCACTTCATCTTACACTTCAGTAGCAACCTCCATCTTTGAGTGGGAGCAGAGACGCCCTGTAGACTCAGCCTCCCAGTATAGACAAGCGGGAACCCCTCAGTGCAGGAGCCGGACTCCCGCCATGTGCCAGGACGCCAGCAGAGCGAGTCGCAGGAAAGGCCAACGCTTCACCTCAGAAAGCGAGGCCCCCGCGACTCTTCTGGCCCGTGGACTAGACCTAGAGGCAGGCATCCGGGTTAGTGTGTGCTAGTCACCCAGATGTGTGATTTCTTATTCTTACATTGACAGCCATCGTGTGTATGAGCATCCATAAGTCTAGAATTGCATCTTTCGGTGGCTTTGTTTCAGTGTGACATGCAGAGACGCTTTGTGGTTCTAGTGTAGCCTGCATGTCAGTAATGTAGACTTGAGTGCCTTTTATGAGTAGTTACGGGTTACGCTTGTAGATTTCTTTCCTCAGTGGGCTGTACTGCATTTTGTAATCAGTTTGTTTCAGTATGCAATAATATACAAATTCAATTAAAATTGTTCTCATTGTGAACAAACACGACCTTTTTAAAATTGCATGCGGTTTCACTTTCCTTTGTCTTTGCGTGGCAACTCACAAACTGCTGGGATACTTTCCTTGTGGTGGGTATTTTCAGATGCAGTGTTTGATAAGTGTATTGCTGGACCAGTCAAAAAATATGTAGAATTTTATTTTGTCTACTTTGGACTTAACTCATTTGCTGCCATTCTCGAATTTATTCAGGTTTTGTTTTTATCTTGCGGGGGCTACCGATAAAGCGCTGGTCACTGTTTTTTCCCTTCCATGAGGGGGCAACATTTGCCTTTTGTCCATGTTAGTGCTTTGTTACAGCGCCATATAAATCATAATGTTTGTATTGTATTTTGTACAGATGGCCCCGTTTCAATCTCAGATCACGCCAGACCCATGTAACTTAAGCATTAACTCTTTTTTCTGATTAAAGAAGACAGTCTAAGGTTTCTATCGCTGTATTGTATGTTTATGTAGTCGTAAAACACAATATTCTGTGGGTCGTGCAACTTGAGTGAAAATGCCAAAAACCCTGGCACTGGAGTGGACACATCTTTGCACATCGTCTGGCAGTGAATGAGTTAATGTCATTCCAGGTTAAATTTTTGCTGCGGAAGTGATTTTGGTACCGTTAATGTGTATGGTACTCTGCACCATACTCAACAAATCAAAAGAAAATCCTATCAGCCATGACTTCCAGTAATACATTTACTCTCGCAGCACCTGAACATCCCACTCTGTTGATTGGGGGAAAAAAATACAAGATGAATTTTCACAAATCTGAATAATTTCCTGGTTTTTCTCTTTCACGCTGGGATCGTCAGCCGGCTCGGGAAATTAATCCAGTGCACAGACGTTCACACTCTGCAGGTGGGGAGAAATGGGTAGACCACAAGCCAACTTCCAATGTCGACCTTGGCACTGTCATGCAGCCAATAATACCCAATGCAATCCAAGTGTCTTCCCCAAGTGAGAAAGCTCTGTCTAAATGCCACAAGTATGTGCTTAGGCATCAAGAGCTTGACACTGATGGGGAGATTGCAACAAAGTTAATCAAGGTAAAAAGATGATGGTTCACTCACTGATTTGATTTTAGATATTGGTTATTGCAGGTATTAGAAGGACAGAATTTGTTTTGGGCTTTCTTCTTTGCTGTCATTTTATCCTGCCATTCTCTGTTTTACCCATATAGGGCAATGTTTTTAAAACCAGAAGTGGTGGCCAGGCTGTGGAATTCACAGATGTTGAAACGTTAAGGCAGGAGTGCACAAGTGCACCAAGGTATTCTTGTCTTTCAGTTGAACCTCCTATATTAAGGGTGTCACCTTTTTTTTGCCACGGGCCACATTGTAGTGACAGTTTCCTCTTGGGGGGCCGTTAGGAATTTAAGGAAGCAATTTTAATGTTTAATCCCCTCCACATATTACATATAGAGGGCACAACAAATTAATGAATAAGTACTTTAAATATTTTAAGTAAAAAATAATGACTATTGTAGTTTACGTGGGACAATTTGAAACTTTAGTCAAAGTCAGCTTTATTGTCAAATATGCTAATATGCATGACATACAGTACAGATGAAATTACTGTCCTCTCGGACCCAGCATGCAAGGCACTTATAATGACTTTAACAAACATAGTAAACATCAAAACGCCAATTTGCCGGGAGAGGGGAGCCGCTGCGTGTTCACGCACCGCCATCTTGAGAAAAACACACAAAAATAACAAATATGACGACACAAAGACACAGAGTTATTCATTCTTCAGGACTTGCTGTACCCTCTTTGATGACATGAAGCAGTTCTAGATAAAAGAGGAGAGGATCAAAGCATCCATGTCAGCAGTGCATCAGGGACGTCATGGTGGAATTTGTACGTCTACTACAAGCTAAATGTTGAAAGTAAACACGAAGCTGTAGCATCCATTGACGAAAATACATGGTCTCACATCTCCTGTCCCACATAAATCCGCTTCAATTCCAAGCCGCGACAGTTCCACATACGCATCGGCCCTCTGCGCTGACGCTGCTTTCTTATCGCGGGCTCCTCAGGCCATGCATCCATCCAAACAACCGCAGACTGTCCAACAGCACCAACCTGTCCGCTGAACAAAACAGGGCTGTGAAGATGCGGCGCATTACAGGCGCAAAAAAGCACAATGGCCCCAGAGCTGTCCAGCGATGACAGTCAAATGGCTCCGACATTCCTCCCATTCAAAAACAGTACTGGCATATTCCTGCTGCCGAAAGGCGCAACCGCTCAGCACAGTCTCCTCTTTGCAATCATCATGGAATTTCTCAAGTTTAATTTGCTTTTGCGGGCCGAATAAAATGATGTGGCGTGCCAGATTTGGCCCCTGGGCCTTGACTTTGACACCTGTGTCCTAATAATAATTATACATTTAATTTCTAAGCGCCTTTCAAAACTCAAGCACACTTTACGGGATAATAACTTTTTTTTTTTTTTTTTTTTTTTTTTTTTTTTTTTTGTGCGGGTGAGCAGCGGCAGCCATTCGCGCTAGCGTTCACTCTACCCGGAAGTAACACAGCAGCCAAATTATGAAGAGGAAAGGAAATAAACAAGTAGAAACACAAGATACAGGAGCTGCTGGAAAGGCAGCCACTCTCGCGGCACCATCTTGAAATAAAAAAAATAAAAAAATAAAACCGAAATAACAAATAACATGACAACATAAAGACAGAGTGTCATTCATTCTTCAGCACTCGCTGTACCCTCTTTGTGACATGAGGCAGTTCTACCTGAAAGAGGAGACTTTAACACTACTTGAACAGGCAACACATTTTTATCCAAGATCAACCAATAGATATAAAGACAGAAACATCCATCCGTATTTATTACACAACAGAGGAGACCAAATTGATCCAAATATGAAACATTGGTGGCTTTGAAAATACACAGGATTATAAAGTGAAACACAGTCTGTTCTGTGATGCAACTTAAATGTAGCACACCATGCCGTCAACAAAATATGTCACTTTAATGTGACTGTCATACATGCAACAATAAATTATGAAAATATCTTTGTGCATGTATTCAAAATCTTTGACATCACTTTTAAGAGCCAGTATCATCATGTGTCACTTTATTTCTAGAAATATATGCCAGTGTTTACATTTTCAAATTATTACATTAACAACACAAGGCAATCGCTTTGTCCCATCATCGGTGAGTTATTTTTAGAACATCCACACAGGCCTCTGGTGTATTTTAATTTTGGATGATTTTTATTGAATTATGTATTTTTTTAACATATGAAGTCAACATTGTTTTTTTTTCTTTTAAATCATGCACACAAGTAATACTTAATAAAAAAAGAAAAACGGTTAAAACCAATTAAGTTGACCTAGAGCTAAAGACATGGGGAAAAAAACAAGAATAACAATAATACTGCTTACTTCTATTTTTTTCCACTATTGTCACTTTTATTTTGGAGCCTACATCTTCAAGACATAGCCCTTGTTCAATCCACTGGGATTGAACAAAAATAACAGTGTTTATAATTTCAATTTCTGTCAGACCTGAAAATGTATCTGAAAAAACTGAGCAGTGCGTTTTTTTGGAAAAAATAAAAAACAATTGAATTTAATTGAATTGGAAATGTATGAAAAAAATCTCAGGTCCAAGATATAGCGCGGAATATGTGCTGGCTGTCCACTTTAGTTTATTTCTGAAATTCTGAAAAATTTCTCTACAGTCTGTAAATTCTTGTGGGTTATTTATCCAGTTTGAAATTCTGCGATGGAGCAGTAATTGTAGCTGTTGGGGAAAGCAGTTACAGTATACTCAGCCGCTGGCAAATAGGAACATTTAGTGTCGCAGCAAAATAAATAACTAAAATGCTTTGTTCACATCCTTTACATTGGTGTAGTACACAGGTGTCAAAGTCAAGGCCTGGCCCACCACGTCATTTTATTCAGCCCGCGAAAGCAAATCAATATGTCAAGCGCCACGATGTTTGCTCCGAACTAACATTTCAAATTGTCCCGTGTAAACCACAGTAACAGTCAATATTTTTTACTTTAAAATTCATAATAATACTTTACATTTTAAATTGAAAACTAGTTATTAATTAATTTGTTGTGTGCTTTAAATGTAATATTTGGAGGGGATTAAACATTCTAATGGCTTCCCCAAATTAATAACTGCTCCTAGAGGAAACCGTAATTACAATGTGGCCCGCGGCAAAAAAAAATGTTGGGCACCTTTGGTGTAGTGCAATCACCATCCCAACAATTTCAGCTGTGGTAACTTGATTAGACCCAAATATTGTCTTGTTACAGTCGCAAGAGAAGGTCAGGCTCTGCAGAAACACCGAATAACGTGGAGGACCAAGAAAACTGGGTATGGTCATTTTTCTTTTTTCAGAATGCCACCCTTTCTTTCACACTGCAGTGGAAATTTCGATTTTTTTTTTTTAAATAACATTCATCAATTAATAAAAAGAATTGACAGACGAATTGATTATTCAAATTGTACCCAGAGCCAATCGGTATACGTTGATCTCAGTGATGATTGGTATCGCAATTCAACATAAACCCCTGATCTGAACATCTTTCATAGTCAGCTGTCGTATTATGTTCATGCACTACTCAGAAGGAAACATATAGATTTTACTGGGCAAAAACTATGGACAAAGTTAAAGAACTGTGTGGCTAAAATCCTAAATGTGGTTTATAACGATAACTGCTCCTCATATGTTTTCTTTGATTTCAGACAAATTTGGTGAGTCAAAAACTGTTCAATGACTTCCTTTTATTTAGCAAGCCATATACCAAGAGTATCATTTATGGAATATAACACTAATCACTTAGTACAAAATACACATGGTCACACACCGTTTGGCCTTCTGAGCCCGATTTTAGGAAATTGTCGAAAAAAGTAATACATCTTGCAGTTCTTAGACGCAGAACTTTTTGACGTGTGAGGAAAATTTTTTTCAGATTGCAAGACTGTCCATTTTTTGTGTTATGTGTTGTGCTTATGACCTTACTTGATATTAACTGTTTTAAGTGCTTTGTCACACCTTCAGTTGTTGAGAATGTGCGATACAAATCAGGTATGTATTGTATTTTGGGCAGCAGTTTTGTGTTAAATCGACTCAGGATCACGACTTTTCTATGCGTTACTCAATGCAATCCTTAAATGAAACAGCAGAGGGCACAGTAAACCAAATGTTGAAATCCCAACTATATTACCCACACAGCCAATCAAAATGCTGCACATAATTTATGAACACAATAATGAAATAATTTCAAGCATTGAATTTAAATACATTCTTTCATATATTAAATTTTTTTTAAATAAAATTTACATCAACAAATATTTGTTTGATTGAATTTTTGCACAGAGCCCCTGATGGTGGTTAACGCACAATAAATGTCATCCTTGCTATTTTGTCCTTCACAGGCTCCCGTTGCAAGCACAAGTTCTGCCTGTGGTCATCAAAAGTGCGTATTGGCATTTTCTGTCTATTACTACCATACCTAAAGACCCATTTTCAGTTTGTAAGCAAACATGGCGACTAACTAATGTTACCAGATGGAAAGTAACTTTCGGATCCCTATGGGATGACAAAATAACCGAGTGTGTGACCTACAAAAAAAAAAAAAAGAAATACAGAGTACACTGCTTGAGCCATCGTCAACCGAAAAGAGCTACATTGTCACAGTTTGCGTAGCAGAGGAGTAGCATCGTTTGTTTTGTTGCTTGTTGTAGTATATCAAGCTTTTGCTGACATCCAACTGAAATGGGTCTATTATATTCGATTTTCATCTTACATTATTGTATATTTACTGAATTTTTGATGATCATATTTTTCCGTCCTCTAGGCGAAGGAAGCCACAATGATTTTTTTTTGGTCTGAGTAACAGAATGGCATCCTTCCTGACGGAGAATGAAGAAATGTTTTAAATTGTATGATTTTTTTTTTTTTACAGTTTTGTCACATTTTTAAATGTCATATCATCACAACGTGCTGGATATAGAACTAGATTTTGTGTTGTATTTTTATTGTATTCAAATATGAACTTTAATAGACTCCCACACAAATTCATTAGTTAAAAACTAGTTCAAATGAGTTTTTCTTGTTTTTACAAGACTTGTTAAATATATTTATAAATTTATACGACCAGTATCAATGTTGTATATAGTGAAGTACATTTTGTTAAAATTGATCTGTCAGTTTTTTTTCTGCTTCTTTTCAGGCAGGAAAATGCTCCTTTCGGTGGCATTAAATATATTAATTCTGAGGTGGCCTGTTTGTGATTTATTTTTAGATGCTGTGTATACTTTTTATGCCTGCTTTTTTTGCCAGGTATATGTAAAAGGAGAGTTGAGTGAACGAATAGATTAAATGCACCACTCATCGTAACTGCTATTTTGACGATAAAAGGAAACTTATATTTGCTGTTGGTTTGTTGTCAAAAGTACTTCCGTCCTACCTTGTAGACTTTTGCAATTGATAAGAATGTGGGGAAATCACTTCATCAAGCCATGTCAGCTCTCTGCTGCTTGTGAAAATATTGACCCTTCCTTTCTGCCTGCTTAACTAACAAACCTCCACGTAGCACACAAGCAAATAGCACATGGCGGCCCCACTTTATTAGAAGCCTCCTTTAACTCAAACACACACACTAATGACTTTTTAAACAGGCCCCAAGCCAACTTGTCACACAGTGTTTGCTTCCAAACTCTGTTTAAATCGAAAACATAGTTTTTTTCCCTCCCACGGCATTTTTGAATCTTCAAAGAACAGCATTTGTGATGACTTTTGTATATGGTGAAGCTCAATACAATAAATAACATTTTTAAAAATAATTATATGTAGCGGCATCATAGTGATATCTTTCTCATTTTAAGTGCATTGAGTCAAGCTATTTCCATAAATGACTTCCCCATTGTCTTTATAAGTGTAGCGGCCTGTTTCTGATGAGCCCTTCTTTCAATCTCCTGCTCTTTTCTCCTTCAGTCAACAAACACTGTTTGGACAGCAGTATGTGTGGGTCTTTTGTATGTATTTGTGTATGTTCACAGTTAGTACAAGTGCTTTACTCTCTATGACATAGGTGTCAAACTCAGGTCGTGGAAGGCCGCTATTCTGCAAGATTGCCAAGTCTCCCTGTTGCTACACTTCTGATTCAAATGATCAGATAATCAACAACCTCTGTGGAAGCTTGACATTGAACCTGTTCATTTTAATCAGGTGTGTTGCCCCCGGGGAGAGCTGCAAAACATGCAGGACAGCGGCCCCGAGGAATGACTTCGTGTACCCCTGCTCTCTGGCATTACTGGAGAGAATACTACATTTTACTACAAAAATGTTCGTATGTACCATTGTTTTTAACGCGAATGTTCGTAAGTAGGGGAGCGTCTGTATAAGGTTACAGTAGAGGCTGGGGTTCCGCAGTGTACTTCTATGGAGTTGGTGGCTGCTGAGACCTTGCGAGACTTGTGGCTCATTATTACCTCACATATAAGGTGCCACTGTATATATGGCACTTCTTTTGAAGAAAAAAAAGGCTTCTAGGTGCGTCTTATACACCGGACAATACTGTTTATTTCATTTTTTAATTCTACAGTTAACTTCTTTTTACACTTGCATGGCTGTTGAATATATAAAAACAATGTCACTTTCTATTTTCTGTTATAAAAGGATATGAAAAATTATTTGACCTTTGAACTCCAAAAGACCTCAGTTTTCTGAACAGGAAGAGCTGGCTCTGCCATTTCCTGATCTGAGCGATTGTGTTGTCTAGATTAGGCCACCTAAATGAACAGAAATTGGTTGTTAAGTAGTGCGCTAAATGGTTGGGGTGTTCTACTTTGGAGGCTCCACTCTCGTGTACAGTTTGCAGTCTCAAGGACTAGACTGCATAGTATGAATTTTACCCAAAAATGGGCTGGAGATATTTCTACCACCTCTTTGTATTATGGCCATGGTGACCGCGAAGTCTGTAACTCTAAGCATAGTTCATGTCCACCAAAGCCATCGCCCCTTGAGTGTTTTTTTTTTCCTGGGGTACCCTAATAGAGAACTTATTCAATAAATGAGAAAATGCATGAACTGAAATCAATGGCAATGCAGACCTAAAACCATATTGAAAATGTTATTGAGAATACTAGTATAATTTGAATACAATTGTTTTGTTTGTAGCATTATGTTATTTAAACCCATTTTTTCGGACTTAATGGACACGCTGTTCTGGAATGCAATTCCCTCCAAATTGCTGCCCGTACTAACTAAAAAATTGTGTAATCTTTGTAATGGCATATTATTTAATGTGGCTCTTGTTTTGCTTGTCGCAAACTTGTTCAAGCTTGAACAACCCAGAAAGCATCACACTGTTGATTCATGTTCGTCTGCACTTGTGAAAGCAGATTGAGACTAAGCTTGTGCTGTTTCTTACCCAACTGAAGACAAATAGGGTTAGAACATTTTGAGAGCCACTGTTGAGCTTGTTTGCTTGCGTAGGATGTTGATCTTACTAAAAGCCTTTCACACTCCCTTCCGACACACAAGGCTTGAGTGTACATAGCTTAAACACACACATTAATAACAACTGTAATGTAATTCTTTGTTAAGTGCTTTTAACAGGTTCACACTGACCTTTTAACGGTTAAACTTCCTCTGCAAACAACCGTCACCTGATGGACAAACAAATCTTTATTGATGGGCAGTCACCTCTCATGATCCTCCGAAAATAATGAAATACTGATGCCCATCGCTTTACATCAAATTGACATCAAAAGATGAACGTAATTTACAGTACATTTGAATTTGACACGCAATTTAACTCATTATTTTTGACTTGTCACATTTTTGAAGCAATTTTTGAGTGCAATTTAAAGTCAAACACAATAAAAAGCTAATCCGGCGTATTTGTTTTTTTTAACTATTTCCTCTCAATAATTACATCACAGAGTCGCCTCTCCCTACTCAGAAAACTGAGCTCTTTTGGGGCTCAGGGGTAACTCTGTCGTGGCTTCAGCCATCCACTATGGAATTGTCTGCTGGTCAGGCAGCATCACTACCCGGGACAGAAAAAGACTGGCGCGCCTGGTTAAGAGGACCAATTCTGTCCTGGGCTGCTCGCTGGAATCTCTGGAGGAGGTGGGCAACAGACGGACGCTAGCTTAACCAAAAGCTATGATGGACAGCCCCTCCCACCCCCTCCTGCCCATCTTGACAGCACTGGGTAGCTCCTTCTGTCACATCCGCACGGGGAGTGGCAACTGATCTCGACGGACGAAAAAAGAAGGGAGCTGGATCCAAAATACTCGATGGAGACAGTATAGTTCAAAAAGGGTTTTACTGAGACACACAGGGAAAAACCGAAGGTATTTGTTGTGGAAGGTGATGTAGTTCAGACCCCGGTAATCGACACACGGACGCAGGGACTTGTCTTTCTTTTCAATAAAGAAGAACCCCGCGGAGAACGCGAGGGTCGGATGAGTCCCGCTGAGAGGGAGGTGTCGATGTATGTGCGCAGGGCTTCTTGTTCTGGGTGTGAAATGTGGTATAGTCGGGAGTCCGGTAGTGGAGCCCCTGGCTGCAGTTCTATGGTACAGTCATACGGTCAGTGGGGTGGCAGGGATTGCGCGCAATCCTTGCTGAATGCCTCGCGCTGATCATGGTAACAATGCGGCACGCCCTCGAGGCTCTCTTTGGGCGAGCCGCCACGGGAGGGCTCACGCCCGGCCGTTGCCGACCGCAGACAGTTAGCGTAACAGTAGGGGCTCCAACCCTGTATGGTGGGGCCCTCCCACGAAATGGAAGGGTCATGGGTGCTGAGCCAGGGGAGGCCCAGCACGAACGGTACGTTGCGGGAGGGCATGAGCAGAAAACGGCAATGCTTGACGTGGTTGGCTGACAGCCGGAGTTTGAGCGGTGCGGTGACTCGGGTAACCCTGGCTAAAAGTCAGACGTCCAGGTCGAGAATCTCTTTGGGGACTTGAAGTTCCTCGATGCCGCAACCCAACGACGATGCCAGTTGGGGGTCGATAAAGCACCCGTCCGCCCCCGAATCCACTAACGCCCGTATCGCTTGGGAATTGAACGGGCCAATCAATTCGCCGTCCAACTCCAACTGCGTGACGGGCGCGTCCTCAACGCTTCCGACAGGTGACGCGGTCGCCGATTAGATGGGGACTTACAGGTGCTGGGGGTGTTTGGCGGAGGGCCTTGGGTGCGACGTCCTCCGGGTTTGGCGCGATCGCTCCTGCTTCCCATCTGCATCGGCTCGGGGGGCCCTTCCTGACGTCGAGCGTAGTCGTCCGCAGGTTGCTTCCGGGTTCGCTGGTCCGCTGGGCGCCTTGCTCCTGCTTCCTCTCCCGGAGACGGTCCAAGCAGATTACTACATCGATCATCTCGCTGAGGGTGGTGTCAGCGTCGCGGGTGGTCAACTTGTGCTTGAGAGCGGCGCTCAGTCTGCGACGAAACACTCCTCTCAGCACCCGATCGTTGTAGCCGCTCCGGGCAGCCAGGATGCGGAAGGCGATGGAATACTCAGCGGCCGAACGCGTTCCTTGTGTACAGTCTAGGAGGAGTCCCTCAGCCTTGCACTCTGTGACCGGGTGGTGGAACACCTGGCGAAGCTCGGCCACGAAGTCCGGGTAGGATTCACATAGTTCGGGCTGGGACTCCCGGACGGCCATCACCCAGGCCTGACCCGTGAGCAGGCTGGTAATGAAAGAAACCTTAGCCTCATCGCTAACGTAAGCGGAGGGTTGTTGCTCGAAAACCAACGAGCGCTGCATTAAAAATTGAGCACAGCGCCCGGGCTCGCCTACGTAGCGTGAGGGGTGCAGTAGGGAGAGCTCGCGACTACTCACATGGGGGGGGGGGGGCGTCAGGGTAGTGAGGCGTGTCTCAACCCCCTCTAAGCGTTGAGCCTGCAAGGACGGTATGGAGGATCTCCGCGACAGCTTGTGCCAGCTGTATCGATGCCTGATGGGCTAAGACGGACATGAACTTGTCTCCATCGGCGGGATCCATAGTTGGCCCGTGTATTATGTCACGAACGAGGAGTGGCAACTGATCTCGACGGACGAAAAAAGAAGGGAGCTGGATCCAAAATACTCGATGGAGACAGTATGGTTCAAAAGGGTTTTAAATGAGACACGCAGGGAAAAACGGAAGGTAAGGCAACCGAACAGAGAGGCACGACAGGCGAGCGGGACCAACCTGCGTACTGTTGGGTGACAGGGTCATGGAATGAGTTAATACACCGGCGAAAACCGAGTGGCTTTTATAGCCAGGAGGAACAATCAATGGGATTGGAATCAGGTGAGTGAGCCCGGAGATTGGATTGGATTGGATTTGCATTTATTAGTCTCACAGTGTAGAAATTTACATTTCACAGCAGCAAAGTGATAAAAGGAATGAAAGTAGAAAAACAAAATACATGAGCTGCTGGAAAGGCGCACGCACCTAACGCGCGCACCTAACGCCAATCAGGATGTGACACCTTCAGCCAGAGACTATTACACCTGCGCTGCAAGAAGGGGAGGTACCGCCGCTCGTTCCTACCGACTGCTGTCAGGCTTCTTAATAAACATGCGTGAGGCAAAAAAAACATGGTCTCATGCATCATAAATAGCACAGCCACCTTATGTGGACATGCGGATCAAACCTCCAAAGATGGACACTGATTTGCTGTGGCGGCCCCTTGAAGGGAAAAGCCGAAAGGAAAAGAAGAAGACCTTATGTGGACGCACCACTGTTACATATATCATTTATACTTTTATATATTTATATACTTTGCACGGTGTACAGTTCTTTTGATGATACTTTTTTGTGCTGTTGTACATTTCAGTCTCCTGACATTTCCTTTTGTGCAGAGAATACTTTGTTTTATCTTTTTACCCGCTCCCCCTTTCAATTTTGCTGCTGTAGATTACAAATTTCCCCATTGTCGGACTGTTAAAGGCTTCCTGATTCTGATCATGACTTCAATATTCAGCATACAATCTCCCTCTCCAGGGGTTCTAAAATAATGATGATAATGATGATGATGATAATACATTCATTTAATTCGCAGGCACCTTCCAGAACATTAAAAAGAATTAAAATAACAATACACAGAACAATAAAACCATAAATAAATGATAATTACATAGCTGATTAAACTAAACCGTGAATGCTCTACTTTTTTTGCTGTTCATATATTACCGCTTTATTTCCTGTACAGTATATGATAGTTGTCCAATGACAACTATCATATCTGGACAATGTCCATGTTGTCTTTGTTACAGTATCAGCTGTTGTAAAGCCCTATATAAATTAATATGTATTGTATTGTATATTACCATTGCATCTTGAAATGAAATTTATAAGGCACCACTTACCCATTACTGCCTGCAATAGCACCCGCTGCCACTTGGATGCTGCAATCAATACATCAAAACAAAACGTATACCTGATGAAAGACTGAATTCACTGATAGGTTTTCTATCTTCTTCATTTTTACCGTATTTTGCGGTGTATAAGGTGCAGAGTATCAAGCGCTACCCGAAAGAATTGTGCATTTTCAGACCTTTTCCATATACTGTATAAGGCGCATCGGACTATAAGGTGCACCTTCAATGAATGAAAAAAGTTTTCCAAATATAATATCAAAGTTTTCCAAATGCTGTATAAGGCACACCACATTATATGGCGCTACAGTAGAGGCTACTACTTGACGCACTACTTCTTCAACAGGGGGAAATGTAGTTGGTGGCTGCTGACAGTAGTTGCGAGACCTGTTGTGACTCAATATGACTTCACATACAAGGCTCACCTGCGTATAAGGTGCAGGGTCATCTTTTGAAGAAAATCAAGGCTTTTGGGTGCACCTTATACACAGGAAAATATGGTACTTTCTTTGGTAATTTCCCCCGCCAACCTTTTGCTAATACACTTTGAAGTCACTCTATTATAAAATAGGGGCTGGCACATCTCTGCTCATACCTTCCTGTGTGGCATGTGCATTGTTGGGGTAATTCGCTATCCGAACATCTTTAAACATCTTTTTGCATCGTTTGTTTACGTTTTGGACTTCCTGATACGTCATATCCTGCCTTCCTTTACATGATGTCACATCCTATTATGTCCGTCTTATAATGCTCTTCCAGAGGTCTTTCGCGCTCTTCCTCCTTCCTCTTTCTTCTTTTCTTTCTGTCCCTTCTCGCCCGGCCCCACGATGCCCCTCCTCTCTACAAGATTAAACTAATTTATTCTGTTCAACACCTGGCTTCCTGCTGATTTAACCATCCTCTGCTATCAACACACTGAGACGCCATGAACCAGGAACGAACGATCACTTTCAACCCATTCTGCATGTTTTCTCCATGCTTGCATGGAGAGAACAGCCATGATTTGTTTATTTCGGTGTGAATGGTCATCTTTTTATATGTCCCGCTTGTCCGTGGTATTCAGTCCAAAAGAGACCACATCTCACTAGTAGCCCCAATGACAACTTCCTGAAAAATCTCGACCACATAACAACTATAAATCTCAGTGGTTTTATGTAGTCAAAACAGCCTTATAATTTAATTACACTGATGCTCAATTCTACAGACATCCTGCAAAAAAATTATATAATATAATGGAAAGTATACTGCACTTTATTCTGGTGTGATGTATCCAGCACATGTTCAATAATGGAGTGTAAAATTTAATTTGGCCTCAGAGGATTATTGTTGTTTTCTTCTTTTACAATTTCATGGCGTCTTGGAGCCTTTCAAGATTAGTCAAATAATTCCTCATATAGGATTTCTTTTTGCCGGAAGAATAACTGGAGTGATGTTATGACACAAAACAGCAGCCTTAATTGGCCATTATCTTTTTTGTTGAAAGTACCACGGTGACAGGTTAATTACCGTTAAATTGAAGCGCTCCGCTCTACTAGTAGAAGATAAATGTAGCATATTTTCAGTGTAGCGATGCTTGTGTCGCATCTTGCACAGGACATACTCAGATTACAGTCCAAGGAAAGCAAACCAGGCAGACGACCACTGAACTATACAATCTAATCTATTTTAAAACAGTTTTGATATACAGGGTGCAAAGCACTCTAAGGCAATGGAATAGAAAGTAGTGACTGTAGTTGAATTATGCATCCAGTTGAAGGAACAATGCTAAAGCTAACACAACAGAATAAATTGTAGCTTTATTTATGTGGAGCTTGACAGAACATTTCAAATACTATGTCCATGAAATCAGAATAATGATTGACATATAAGATACAGTATAATGCACATTGTCAGTTTTTTAGAAAATTGAATAATTTTAGGAGCACCTTATTATGCTGAAATTATGGTAAATAAATTGCATGTATAATTGGGCTTTGGCAATTATGTCATTGGTTTGCATGAGAAAAAGGTGTGGGGCACCTCTGGTTTAAATCTGTTGACTACTTTGAACGTGTGCATACAAGTGAGGAAAAACAAAGTACCGCATTTTCTAGTTTATAAGGCGCACCCTCAATGAATGGTGTATTTTCAAACTTTTTCCATATATTAGGCGCACCGGACTATAAGGCGCACCGTCAATGAATGAAAAATGTTTTCTAAATGTAATATATAAATATATACATGTTTTCCAAATACAAGGCACACCACATTATACGGTGCTATAGTAGAGGCTGGGATTACGCACTACTTCTTCTTCAGGGGGAAATTGAGTCGGTGGCTGCTGAGAGTAGTTGCAAGATCTGTTGTGGCTCAATATGACTTCACATATAAGGTGTATAAGGAGCAGGGTCATCTTTTGAGGAGAATAAAGGCTTTTGGATGCGCCCTATATACTGGAAAATACAGTATTTTTTTTGTATTCATGGAGTTTCATAGAATTACTGCAACTCTCTGAGGTGCAGTTATTGGTTCCATTTTAAACGGCACAATTAGAGCAAAAAAAATACGTCAATTTAAGTCACTCTGTCTTGTTCGAGCATGTCAGAAATGCCGGTCCAAATTGATTGTACTACTATTTTGAATTGAATTTGCATCCACCTTAAATAATTCAAGATGTAGAATTATGATGGGTAAAAAGTACAGTATATGCGCATGTGCAATATGGTGCGAGATTCACAAGATCTGATCAGTTGACTAATTGCAACTACTATCGGTGATTAGTCGCCAAGCAAAATAATCCTTTGCGCCACCTGTCCTGCACAAACTTTTGTCTTTTTTTTTTTTTTTTTTTTTTTTTTTTTTTTTTGCGTCTGCGTCTTCAAAATTACGGAGCCCCTAAGGGGACATCGAAGAAAAAAAAAAAACTTTGCGAGATCTCGCAAAACTTTGCGTTCCCTCGCAAAACTTTGCGTTCCCTCGCAATACTTTGCGTTCCCTCGCAATACTTTTGCGAGATCTCGCATTCTTTGCGAGATCTCGCATTCTTTGAGAGATCTTGCAAAGAATGCGAGATCTCGCAATCTTTTTTTAAAAAATACGCGTACATGTACTTCCGGTTCATCGTCAGTGTAACCGAAAACAACAAACATGGAGCCTTTTCACCCTTTCGTTCCTTTAATCCAGTTTTACTTTAAAATTGGCTTGAAATACAAAGATATAAAATCCGTTCTTGAGATTAAACACGGCTTACTAATAAGTGAAAGACATTTGAAGCGAGTGGTGAACAAAAGTGGACTATTTCGCCGAAAAACGTTCGATGACTTGGGCGTCTTGGTTGACTTTTTTCACAACCAGTTGCAGAATTCCGGACAACTACACGGTTACAGGTGGATGTACAGTAAGTGCAGAGAACATGGGCTTCTTGTCAGGAAAGAGGATGTTCGTCTGGTCCTGAAAGAGTTGGATCCGAGAGGAGTGTCTTTAAGGCAAGCAAGACGTCTGAGACGACGAAACTACTTCTCGAAAGGGCCGAATTTTATTTGGCATATGGATTCATGACAAACTGAAACCGTTTGGAATTTGCATCAATGGGGCTATTGATGGCTTTTCAAGGAAAATAATGTGGCTCAATGCCTACACAACAAGTAGTGACCCGAAGTTAATTGGAGGTTACTACATTGAAGTTGTGCACCGTTTGGGAGGTTGTCCTCGAATCGTTCGAGCTGATTTGGGGACTGAAAATGGTCATGTTAAAGGCTTCCAGCGTTTCCTGGTGCCCATACCGCCAGGCAGCACCCTTGACAGTTACTTGGATGGAGCCAGTACCGCCAATCAAAGAATTGAATATTGGTGGGGGTTTCTTCGCAGCCAATGCATGGAATTCTGGTTATCACTCTTCAAAGACCTCAGAGACAATGGCTTCTTTGATGGTGGATTTCTGGACAAAAGCATCCTGCAATTTTGTTGCATGGGACTTATTCAGGTGAGTTCATATATTCTGTAGCTCCATTTATGAAATATGTATTTTTGTATTTGAGAGGGTGTTGATGGGACACAAAAGAAGGTAAGTAATCGGATAGTGGAAAGAAGATAGTGGTCTGTGTGTGTGGGGACATAGGGTGAAGGTGAAATGATCAAGGCAAAGATGAAGGAAAAGTGGGGATGGGCAGAATAGTAAACATGAGTGATGAGTGTAAGGTAGAAAGGAGGGAGCAGGGAGAGAAAAGCAGTCTAATTCTATAATTTCTTGCTCATAAGAGCTGCTATGACTGTGCAACTCTTCCTAAATCTGTATGTATATCACACCAAATCCAGCAGGCATTTAAACAACTTCTTCCCTCAAGCAATTAACTCTCTAAAAAGTAACCCCAATAGAACTGTATAGTGCCTCCATTCAGACTAGTGCAGCTACAGGAGACAATTTCCTTGTGTGTACTACATACATGGCAAAAAAAGATGATTCTGATTCTGATATTATTCTCAACAGGATGAGTTGGATGATACTGCCCGTGTTTGGAACAGCCATCTCATCAGGCCCTCAAAGAACATAAATGTCCCCAGTGTTCGGCCCAACGTGATGTATTCTTTACCTGAACTTTATGGCACAAGGGACTTCCTCTCCACAGTTGACAATGAACAAGTTCAACTATGCAAAAGCCAGTGTGTCTTCCGTTTAACTATGCCTTGTGATCCGGATGTATTTGTATTGTGTGCTTCCTTAATGGCCCAG
The DNA here is from genome assembly GCF_051943395.1 of Hippocampus bargibanti. Lineage (NCBI taxonomy): Eukaryota > Metazoa > Chordata > Actinopteri > Syngnathiformes > Syngnathidae > Hippocampus > Hippocampus bargibanti. The sequence goes on along the minus strand of NC_142736.1, from coordinate 13,519,205 downwards.
TCTGGTCTGATGCCACCAAAAGAGCCGTATCAGGCTGTGAACTTGTACTTGCAGCTCAGAGAGGCCCTTACTGCAAATCTAAATTAGAAGCATGATGTTTTCAGGGGTCAGAGACATTAACCTTTGGTGAAAGCATTTTTGTTTCCGGATACCAGTCATACTGGAATTATATTACATTAAAATTTAAACATGAATTACTCAAAGCAATAACCATATTTTTTTTTGGTGTGTGTTTGGGTGAAGCCATTTTATGGCTCCTCAACTGGTTCGAAGTAATATTTAATGAAGGCTGAATCCGACGACCATTGCCATTTCTTCAACCCTTTGTTCATCATTTCTTTTATCACTTCACTTTAAATGGATTATTGGGATACATTTGAGGACGAATAATATATAGCAATCACAATTTAAATCATTTTTTGTCTGCTGTTTTTGTTACTGTATAAGGAAAGCATATTTGATCAATATGAAATGTTCATTTGCCAAATCATTCTGGGTGTCAATAAATATACTGTCTTGGTTGCTGATTTTAACCACAAATACTTAACCAATGTGGATCTGAATAGTATTCCTGCACCCCAGTACACAATCACTTGCCTGTAAATGATAACATAATTGTCACTCTTCAATTTCGTCAGCAGGTGGTGTCTTGTGTTTAAAAAAAACATGAATTATTTGGAACACATTTTATTAACATTGACAAATTCGTATGAACAGCAATCACAAACATAAATGGAATACAATATCAAGTAAAAAAAGAATTGCTTTTGTTTGAACAGTGCAAATATTTGCAACATTACATGACATATCAACTTCAAACCTTTAGGTCAAACTGAAAGTGGCACCATATTCGAAACCATTAGGAGAATAAGTGATATGGAAAATGGAATGAATGAATAATAACCATGAAATCAATTGTAGACACAAATGGAAAATACAACTGTAGACTGCCCTACGCAAGGTTGACCATGACAGATGTTTTACATCTCAAAGTACAAATAATGAAATGCTCCTAAACTGATGTGTGTGCATGTATGTGTAGACATAAGAGAGTCAATCAATCAATTGCGCACTTTCTCCCACCATGTTGGCGACAGATGAATGAGCTTCACTGCATTCATCCAAATGAGATGTTGGAGTATTTTCTTTTGTGCCAATGTAAAATCTTAACAGTTTCAATTTGGTTTTTTCATAGAGTCTGCCAATTGTTTCATCTAAAGCAATGTGGCTTCTTTTGAAATCACAGACCTCAAAAGTAAAGTCTTCAACAGGTCCTTTGGTTTAGCTTCCATCTGGGAAAAATAGCCCTTTTCCCAGCTCCAAAATTTGAGCGACAGTTGCTGTTTTTTTCCAGGATGGCATACCTTGTTCCTCCACCTTTGCTTGTCCTCACTTGATGGTAATCGTTGCCATAAATCTTCCTTTGAGTCTTTTCTGCAGAAACATTGTTATGTCTTGCCATCCCATCAACATGGTTTTGGAGTACTCCCGAAGTCTCACCCAGTACACCTTTTTTCCTTGATCTTATTTTGCCTCTTAATTTTTGGAGGATCAGTTCATTATCACCACTGGACATTTTCTGATGACAAAAGCAAAGGACAGCTATTCGATCACCATAAGAAGTGATATATTTGCCCATTTGCTCTTCGGTCATCATAGCAATTACTGCCATGTCAACCTGCAAAGATAAATTGTGAGAATAAATACTTGACATGTTTATTTAATTATCAATAACTTTTAATACATTTAACATATTCACATGAGTGATGGGAAACTACAGTCATCATTATTTGTATTCAGTATTACACGAGAATAGTACATTAGGTAGCGGCAGCCCAATTACTAACTGTAATATCGATTTTAAATTGTGTTAATAACCTCATTATTAAAATAGAATTAACAGTACAGGTAGAGTAGACAGAAATGTTAGCTTCACTTTCACTTTACCTCATTATTAAAATACAACTAACAGTACAGGTAGAGTAGATAGAAATGTTAGCTTCACTTTCACTTTATTGACCTACTACCAATACTACTTCGAAAAAAAAATGCCCATGTTTCTCTTGTTTTGCTTATTACATCAGACTGTGTAGCTGTATGCCCACCTTGTCGCTTTTCATACGTGCAATGTCCACGTGAGGGACGTTTCTTGACTGCAAGAAGTGTTCCAAGTCTTCCTCCATGATGGGCCGAGTTGTTGCCTTCTCTCAATAAGCAGCGCGCGCGAGCGTCGACCTGAGCCAAGCTGACCCGGAAGTACAGGAACGCACATTTTTTAAAAAAAAGATTGCGAGATCTCGTAATCTTTGCGAGAGAATCCAAAGTATTGCGAGGGAATGCAAAGTATTGCGAGGGAACGCAAAGTTTTGCGAGGGAACGCAAAGTATTGCGAGGGAACGCAAAGTTTTGCGAGGGAACGCAAAGTTTTGCGAGATCTCGCAAAGTTTTTTTTTTTTTCTTCGATGTCCCCTTAGGGGCTCCGTATCAAAATAGCTTCTCAGGGCCAGCAAAGATTTCCTTCTCTGCTCATGAACACTTGGACTAAAGGAATTGCTTTTAACTTTGACTCTTATTCAACTGCCCTTTTGTAAAACAGCCGGTTCTCGATGAATTGCTGTGATTCATTGAAGAATGGCCTGTGTCTAATAACTGCATTGTTTTAGCTCCACTACAACAGCTGGAGGCCAACGTCTGGAATATTGGCTGCATTTATGAAACACAAGTTTACAAATCTCAAAATCTAGACAACATCATGCTACAGTAGCAAATGTTGAAACATATTAGTTGGCAAAGGAACAAGACTTTGTGTCTGGGAAAAGAGAGGAAAGAGTACACAGTTGCTTGGGGTTTTTTTCTATTCCGGACCATCTGCAGTAAGAGGCCCTTCATAATGTGAACAGAAGACAAAGCAAATGCCTTCTGTGTCAACACAACCTCGATCCCCCTTGTACGGAGCCCCTAAGGGGACATCGAAGAAAAAAAAAAAAAACTTTGCGAGATCTCGCAAAACTTTGCGTTCCCTCGCAAAACTTTGCGTTCCCTCGCAATACTTTGCGTTCCCTCGCAATACTTTTGCGAGATCTCGCATTCTTTGCGAGATCTCGCATTCTTTGCGAGATCTTGCAAAGAATGCGAGATCTCGCAATCTTTTTTTAAAAAATACGCGTACATGTACTTCCGGTTCATCGTCAGTGTAACCGAAAACAACAAACATGGAGCCTTTTCACCCTTTCGTTCCTTTAATCCAGTTTTACTTTAAAATTGGCTTGAAATACAAAGATATAAAATCCGTTCTTGAGATTAAACACGGCTTACTAATAAGTGAAAGACATTTGAAGCGAGTGGTGAACAAAAGTGGACTATTTCGCCGAAAAACGTTCGATGACTTGGGCGTCTTGGTTGACTTTATTCACAACCAGTTGCAGAATTCCGGACAACTACACGGTTACAGGTGGATGTACAGTAAGTGCAGAGAACATGGGCTTCTTGTCAGGAAAGAGGATGTTCGTCTGGTCCTGAAAGAGTTGGATCCGAGAGGAGTGTCTTTAAGGCAAGCAAGACGTCTGAGACGACGAAACTACTTCTCGAAAGGGCCGAATTTTATTTGGCATATGGATTCATATGACAAACTGAAACCGTTTGGAATTTGCATCAATGGGGCTATTGATGGCTTTTCAAGGAAAATAATGTGGCTCGATGCCTACACAACAAGTAGTGACCCGAAGTTAATTGGAGGTTACTACATTGAAGTTGTGCACCGTTTGGGAGGTTGTCCTCGAATCGTTCGAGCTGATTTGGGGACTGAAAATGGTCATGTTAAAGGCTTCCAGCGTTTCCTGGTGCCCATACCGCCAGGCAGCACCCTTGACAGTTACTTGGATGGAGCCAGCACCGCCAATCAAAGAATTGAATATTGGTGGGGGTTTCTTCGCAGCCAATGCATGGAATTCTGGTTATCACTCTTCAAAGACCTCAGAGACAATGGCTTCTTTGATGGTGGATTTCTGGACAAAAGCATCCTGCAATTTTGTTGCATGGGACTTATTCAGGTGAGTTCATATATTCTGTAGCTCCATTTATGAAATATGTATTTTTGTATTTGAGAGGGTGTTGATGGGACACAAAAGAAGGTAAATAATCGGATAGTGGAAAGAAGATAGTTGTCTGTGTGTGTGGGGACATAGGGTGAAGGTGAAATGATCAAGGAAAAGATGAAGGAAAAGTGGGGATGGGCAGAGTAGTAAACATGAGTGACGAGTTTAAGGTAGAAAGGAGGGAGCAGGGAGAGAAAAGCAGTCTAATTCTATAATTTCTTGCTCATAAGAGCTGCTATGACTGTGCAACTCTTCCTAAATCTGTCTGTATATCACACCAAATCCAGCAGGCATTTAAACAACTTCTTCCCTCAAGCAATTAACTCTCTAAAAAGTAACCCCAATAGAACTGTATAGTGCCTCCATTTTTTGATGAGACTAGTGCAGCTACAGGAGACAATTTCCTTGTGTGTACTACATACTTGGCAAAAAAAGATGATTCTGATTCTGATATTATTCTCAACAGGATGAGTTGGATGATACTGCCCGTGTTTGGAACAGCCATCTCATCAGGCCCTCAAAGAACATAAATGTCCCCAGTGGTCGGCCCAACGTGATGTATTCTTTACCTGAACTTTATGGCACAAGGGACTTCCTCTCCACAGTTGACAATGAACAAGTTCAACTATGCAAAAGCCAGTGTGTCTTCCGTTTAACTATGCCTTGTGATCCGGATGTATTTGTATTGTGTGCTTCCTTAATGGCCCAGTCTGGTCTGATGCCACCAAAAGAGCCGTATCAGGCTGTGAACTTGTACTTGCACCTCAGAGAGGCCCTTACTGCAATTCTAAATTAGAAGCATGATGTTTTCAGGGGTCAGAGACATTAACCTTTGGTGAAAGCATTTTTGTTTCCGTATACCAGTCATACTGGAATTATATTACATTAAAATTTAAACATGAATTACTCAAAGCAATAACCATATATTTTTTGGTGTGTGTTTGGGTGAAACCATTTTATGGCTCCTCAACTGGTTCGAAGTAACATTTAATGAAGGCTGAATCCGACGACCATTGCCATTTCTTCAACCCTTTGTTCATCATTTCTTTTATCACTTCACTTTAAATGGATTATTGGGATACATTTGAGGACGAATAATATATAGCAATCACAATCATTTAAATCATTTTTTGTCTGCTGTTTTTGTTACTGTATAAGGAAAGCATATTTGATCAATATGAAATGTTCATTTGTCAAATCATTCTGGGTGTCAATATACTGTCTTGGTTGCTGATTTTAACCACAAATACTTAACCAATGTGGATCTGAATAGTATTCCTGCACCCCAGTACACAATCACTTGCCTGTAAATGATAACATAATTGTCACTCTTCAATTTCGTCAGCAGGTGGTGTCTTGTGTTTAAAAAAAACATGAATTATTTGGAACACATTTTATTAACATTGACAAATTGGTATGAACAGCAATCACAAACATATAAATGGAATACAATATCAAGTACAAAAAGAATTGCTTTTGTTTGAACAGTGCAAATATTTGCAACATTACATGACATATCAACTTCAAACCTTTAGGTCAAACTGAAAGTGGCACCATATCCGAAACCATTAGGAGAATAAGTGATATGGAAAATTGAATGAATGAATAATAACCATGAAATCAATTGTAGACACAAAAGGAAAATACAACTGTAGACTGCCCTACGCAAGGTTGACCATGACAGATGTTTTACATCTCAAAGTACAAATAATGAAATGCTCCTAAACTGATGTGTGTGCATGTGTGTGTAGACATAAGAGAGTCAATCAATCAATTGCGCACTTTCTCCCACCATGTTGGTGACAGATGAATGAGCTTCACTGCATTCATCCAAATGAGATGTTGGAGTATTTTCTTTTGTGCCAATGTAAAATCTTAACAGTTTCAATTTGTTTTTTTCATAGAGTCTGCCAATTGTTTCATCTAAAGCAATGTGGTTTCTTTTGAAATCACAGACCTCAAAAGTAAAGTCTTCAACAGGTCCTTTGGTTTAGCTTCCATCTGGGAAAAATAGCCCTTTTCCCAGCTCCAAAATTTGAGCGACAGTTGCTGTTTTTTTCCAGGATGGCATACCTTGTTCCTCCACCTTTGCTTGTCCTCACTTGATGGTAATCGTTGCCATAAATCTTCCTTTGAGTCTTTTCTGCAGAAACATTGTTATGTCTTGCCATCCCATCAACATGGTTTTGGAGTACTCCCGAAGTCTCAGCTAGTACATCTTTTTTCCTTGATCTTATTTTGCCTCTTAATTTTTGGAGGAGCAGTTCATTATCACCACTGGACATTTTCTGATGACAAAAGCAAAGGACAGCTATTCGATCACCATAAGAAGTGATATATTTGCCCATTTGCTCTTCGGTCATCATAGCAATTACTGCCATGTCAACCTGCAAAGATAAATTGTGAGAATAAATACTTGACATGTTTATTTAATTATCAATAACTTTTAATACATTTAACATATTCACATGAGTGATGGGACACTACAGTCATCATTATTTGTATTCAGTATTACACGAGAATAGTATATTAGGTAGCGGCAGCCCAATTACTAACTGTAATATCGATTTTAAATTGTGTTAATAACCTCATTATTAAAATAGAATTAACAGTACAGGTAGAGTAGATAGAAATGTTAGCTTCACTTTCACTTTATTGACCTACTACCAATACTACTTCGAAAAAAAATGTCCATGTTTCTCTTGTTTTGCTTATTACATCAGACTTTGTAGCTGTATGCCCACCTTGTCGCTTTTCATACGTGCAATGTCCACGTGAGGGACGTTTCTTGACTGCAAGAAGTGTTCCAAGTCTTCCTCCATGATGCGCCGAGTTGTTACCTTCTCTCAATAAGCAGCGCGCGCGACCGTCTACCTGAGCCAAGCTGACCCGGAAGTACAGGAACGCACATTTTTTTAAAAAAGATTGCGAGATCTCGCAATCTTTGCGAGAGAATGCAAAGTATTGCGAGGGAACGCAAAGTATTGCGAGGGAACGCAAAGTTTTGCGAGGGAACGCAAAGTTTTGCGAGGGAACGCAAACTTTTGCGAGGGAACGCAAAGTTTTGCGAGGGAACGCAAAGTTTTGCGAGATCTCGCAAAGTTTTTTTTTTTTTTTCTTCGATGTCCCCTTAGGGGCTCCGTACCCTTGCAATCGGAAAACAAATAAACATGGGCTTACTCTGGGCAGCCCAGCCAATCCACTCAGGAATTTCAAATACTACTGAATTTATTTTCCAGGAGGCCTTTGGAGTAAGCTATGCAATCAGAGAGGTCACTTTTACTGAAAAAGTAAATCAACCCCACCCCTCTCTCCAATATTAGGTCATGAATGTTCTCAGGGAAACTGGCCGTATTTGAAATGTCTCACCTTTCTTATTTTCACTGGCTGCGCTCCTTTTTTTCTGAAATGTGGACATGCAGACACAAATATATTTTTGGTCCATTTCATTTTGGGTTGATGGGTGTTAGTCCCTTGCCATGGGGCCAACAGTCACACGTGTTTATCTTTCCCATAGCCACTTTAAATCCAATGTTTTCACCCTTTCTAAAGAACCTTGTTTGTTCCTGGCCAGCAGGACACAAAGGTAGGAAAACAGGAACACGTCATCATTGACATCAGAACAAAAACAAACGAGGCCGATCCAAGCCCCACAAGTCTTTCTCATGTGGCTTTAGGGAGCCTGCCAGCCAAATTTAACAGGGATTTATGAAGGGGGGGAAAGCCCCTATTTAGCATAATGAATATTTCATCTAACATAGAACCAGTAAAGCAATTCTGCAGAAATAATTGAGAGCAGAGTCATTCAAAGCTTGGGGAAAAAAAGCAAAGAAAAAAAATGGCCACAAAACTACACACCCAAAGGAGCCCCCCCACACCCCCCAAAAAACCTCAGACAATTAATTTAAACTACTGGCATACGCTTTGTTTAATGAGGTTAGCCATCTGGGCTCTATTCAATTGGTGTTAAACCTGCGGATTAATTTACGTTTAGAGAACACACATACATACCACACCTGTGCTCATTAGCCTGCGTCACCCCACCTCTCATCCTCCCCATTTGACAGCCTCCCTGTATCTTGGATGGTCCTGAAGAACTCTAAAAGGTGATAGAGGAATAACAAACAAGGATCAGTTTATCTGTCATCAATCCAACATGCAGAAAAAAGGGAAAAAAAGGAAGAAGGAGCAACCTCAGCATGTTATGGTCTTCACTTTTGCAAAATAAAGCCGGTTATCTTTTCGGTGAATCCTTGCTCGCCTTAATAAATCAGCTTACGGTGCAGCCTAATGGCTCCATTCGCTTCACAAATCTCGGCAATGCAATAACATGCGCCAATGCGTACCGATTAATATAACAAGTCTTTAATATTGTTCATGACAAGGAACCAACGACCAGAGAGGCCAAAGCATATGAGAAGGTTGGGGAAGGAGGGAGGGATGCTATCTGTTGAAAAGGATATTGCAGCAGCAACAGATTGAACATTACATAATGATGTCATTTATATTCCATTCGGCGGCCTCCCAGTCCTCGCTTCAAACAGGACTCGGAGTTGTCTGCAAAATCACAGTGAGAGAAGACGCTCTCGTGCAGTCAGTGTGTCTTAAAAGGGACGATGAGTTCATCATGGACGTAGATGGTGATTTAGTATGAGAAAGATCATGATTCATTTGAGAATTTCATGAAATGACCACTTACATCAAAAATGTTGTGCTGAGGTAATATTTTCATACTGTCCTAGCAATGCGTTTCATCCATTCAGAATAGCACTGGCTAGAGATGTAATTAATGAAGTATGCAATGAGGGAAGCTTGTTGTCGCGCAGGGATGTTATTTGAGTGCAATTATCTTCTTGGCCAGAGCTCTGCTCATTTTACCTCTTTATATGGTTGGAAGTCCAGAAAAATGAGGGCCAATAAAACATTTTGTGAAGGGAATATAAATAAATACGTACATAAATAAATAAATACATAAATGAACAAATACATACAGAGTGACAGACAGACAGGTATACATACATACATACATACATACATACATACACACATACACACATACATGTACTATATATATATATATATATATATATATATATATATATATATATATATATATATATATATATATATATATATATATATATATTCTGGTGACAGGCAAGGTTAATATAGTGTAAAACTATTCATATTTAATTTTAGCAAAAATATCCCTCTCTTTCATCATTGTCGATAAAGAGAGATGAGCATTTAGCGTTCATTTCTATTTTGTTGATATAATTATTGAGAAAAAAATATATGTGGGAAATTGTAGTTTACTAAACAATATATAATACTAATCTAACTAATCGCTATCAAAAACAATGTAAAACTATAAACCTGGCAATAAGTCATCGTCACGCAATTGTTGAATCCCGACAATATCAAATTGAGTATTGTCTTGTGTTGACACTGTACTATTGCTATTATTCAACATGACAGCACAGCATCGACAGGCTCCTGCCAGGAGGAGTCGATGGAAATGGAAAATGAAGAACAATGGAGGAAAAAAGGCTCGTTCATTCCGAAAATTAATCTAAATGCTGATCTACCTGTCAGCATGCTTTGCTGATGGCACTTGGGAACTCTATTATTTTAATTGTTCCATTGATGCAAAATGCTTGGTATTTAGGAACAGGGCTTGAAAATTCCAGGAGGAGGGTGAAACACTTTCGATGATTGTAATTGTTACCAGATTCACTTATTAACATCCGGTTGGCCATTACTCCGGAGAGGGTAACTGCAGGTCATTCAAAGCGGCTCCCAACCCGCTTTGAATGACCTGCAGTAATTAAGACAACGAGACGGGAATGGTGCTTTATGGATTAGCACCTTTGATGAGATGACGCCTTTGATCATCTGAAAGGTTTACATTTAGTGATGGTTTCCTATCCAATCTGCAAATCAAGTTGGTCTGAAGGTTCACTTCTACAATACACTAAATCAGAGGTGGGCATCCACAGTTCAGTGAGTCGGACAGTGAGCCGTTGTCAGTATTTACGTTCAGCCCAGTTTCTCCAAATCATTCAACGTTATTTGCACGTACTGCACACCAGACATCAAATCAAATACGTACATAATAAATCAATAAACACAAAAATATATACATATCATTTCCACCGACCTGTCTATATGTACTGTATATGTATACAAGTGCATTGCACACTGGGTCAGAGAGGACAGTAATTTCATCTGTGCTGTATGTCATGCATATTAGCATATTTGACAATAAAGCTGACTTTGACTATATGTGTGTGTGTGTGTGTGTGTGTGTGTGTGTGTGTGTGTGTGTGTGTGTGTGTGTGTGTGTGTGTGTGTGTGTGTTTATACTGTATATGTATAGATAGATGATACACACACACACACACACCGATTGCCAAATGATGTGGTTATTGTGAGAGCAAAGGAATTACATCCAGATAGTGTAAGATTTTTTTTTTCACCTGCTTTGCTATGATCTGCTGTCACAGTGCACATGAAATCCCTGTCTCCAGCTGTGGCTCAGCCCGTGATAGCAAAAAACTAAACCCCTGTGTTGGTGCTTACTACGCTTGACGGAGTCTTTAGAAACGTCTTGACGTACAGGGACTGTTGCTTGCCCTGCAGCTCACATCATTGCATGGAAGGAGGCAGCCTTGTGCCTTGAGACCATATTCAATAGTCATATTGAATATAGGTGAGAGATTTGAAGACAGCAATCCACTACATCCGCCTATTATATTTTACATTTCTCTCGTTGCGTCTCTCTGCTTGTACGTGCAGCTATGTGGTAATTTGAAATAAGTGGAGGGTGATTAAAACGGATGTTTGTTGAAAAGTTCAGGCAGCTGTCACTGATATCGCATATCAAGTGCTTGATGAGATACCATACAGTAAAAAGCCCTTGTTCTGTTTGGCACCCTGCTTAAATGTCTCGCACAGATATACATTACAAGGCTTGTAACACTGTTTTTTTTGTAAAGGGAAAACAGGGGTGGCTTAACTTAATCAAATCCGATTGAATACTTAACAGCGTGGTGGAAGTTCGTACTACAGTATTAACTCATTCGCTGCCATTCCCGAATGTATTCAGGAATTGAAACGTATGGCAATACGTCTGTGTAAGCTCTCAGTCGTACAGGAGTGGTCCCTCGATGAAAAGGTTTCTTCAGCCATCATCTGTACTTCTTTGAAGGTGTCGGACGTTTCGCTTCTTATCCAAGGAACTTCATCAGCAAACTAAAGTCTTACTGGTAGTTTAGGCCCTATATATATATATATCCCTACTGTCCAAACACGGAGGTGCCAAACTCTGCTATGATAGGTCCCTGCTCTCAGGTTGGGGGGAGCAGAGGACTAGTCCCTGCCACTCCACTGATTGTCCCTATTGTCGTGACTAACGACTGGCCTGAATGCCCCACGTCCACCGGTATCACCTCATCAGTATTCCTAATCCTATTTTGCCTAAATAGGCTGTTGTACGAACGATCTAAATTGAAAGAAAAAAAGAATAGGGAATGAAACCAAAAATTCTGAAGACACAAAATGGAGAGGAGTAGCAGTACCTTACATTGCAGGAGTTTCTGAAAAAACTACAGAGTCCTTTGACAACACAAAATTCCTACTTATTTCAAATCGATAAACACTTTAAGGCAGAAATTAGTGCATCCAAAAGATAGGCTGCCAAATGAAAAACAAAGTAATGTAGTTTATTTAATACATTGTAAGAATGAAAATTGTAAAGAGCAGTACATTGGGGAAACTAAAGAAATTCTCAAAAAAAATACTTTATCAATATCGCATACTAGTGGGCCTCAATCGGCAGTACATATGCACCTAAAAGCTAGCAACCACTCATTTGACGACAATGAGGTTAAAATCTTAGCGAAAGAACATAGATGGTTTGAATGGGGAGTAAAAGAAGCAATTTTCATAAAACAACTAAATCCTTCATTAAACCGGTTTTGTGTGGTGAGATTCAATTTGGATTGTTCGTACAACAGCCTACTTAGGCAAAATAGGATTAGGAATACTGATGAGGTGATCTTCTTCTTCTTTTCCTTTCGGCTTTTCCCTTCAAGGGGTCGCCACAGCGAATCAGTAACCTCCATCTTCAGAGGTTTGATCTACATGTTTGTTTTGGCCCAGCTTTTACGTCGGATGCCCTTCCTGACACAATCCTCTGTATTTATCCGGGCTTGGGACCGGCACAAGAAGACTTATGTCTCTTTGTGGCTACAGAACAAGCAACACGCTCAGTAAAAGGCTCCCAAACACAAAATGGTCATGAGCACAGCAACAATCGATACCGGTAATAATATCATGAAATCTCATCTCATTGACATTTTGAAGGCTTGATTATGTTTTGCTTTTTCTTTTCCTTGGGATAATATTGATGTAAAAATCACAAAGCTATAGATCAGATTTAATGCAACAGAAAAAGTGCCTGGCTGCTTGCCAATGAAATGACATTTACATTTACAGATTCATTTTGCTTTCACTTGCTAAGAAGGCCTGTGCACTGACCAGTGACATGCGGTGAGGTACATGGCTGGTGAGGCGCTGACGTCATCAATGACGTCACCGCTCGTCTCTACTTCGTATTTGAATGGTAAATGTGAAAATTCAGCGATTTTGAGAAAAATCCTAAAACGGTGAAGTTAAATGGACAAGAACTTTAAAGTACAAATCACTAAATACATCTAGCTATTTAATTTATTTTTTCATTTGTTATTTCCATGACAGCTTTCCATGATGACAGGTGAGGCACTGCCTCACCTGCCTCCACTGACTGCATGTCACTGGCACTGACTCAAAAAACGTAATGGCTAACCGCATGTAAAGGCGTTGAAAGGAGGCTCTTTGAGAGGCCATTATTGTTGACTGTGTCCACTCTCATCGTGGCACAGCCCTTCTACTTGCAGATCTGCCAGCCTGCATTTGTCTGCGAAATTACCAAAATCAGGTTAAATCTGCCTCTGTGTACAACCCACACAGGATTTATGCTGGTCACGAAAATAGGGGTCGACTATATACGTATGTTCAACACTTAAATACAATAAAGTCTCGTTATATCGATATCGGATATATCGACAGTCCCGGTTATATCGATACTATTTCTATGCACGCACGGAGAAAATTACATGCAAACAGGGTCGGATATATCGATAGTCCCGGTTATATCGATATTTTTTCGGACTCCCTTGAATATCGATATAACGAGACTTTACTGTATGTGTTCAGTTACCCACACCCTTTTAAAGCATTTAACCAATGCATTACCTCAGTTTATCCGTATGAAAAACAGATCTTATAGTGTATAAATTTAAATGCAAAGCATACGCATCGACTTTTGTTTAAATACACGCTTGATCCTGCAGTTTATTATTGGGGATTGGCTGTGCTGTGTGGATTTCTGCTCGACAGTGTGAAACAAATGTTTTACCCTGAAACTGGGTGGGATGTATTTTCATAAGTAATTTGCATATTGGCCAATTTAATTCAGTTTTTCATAATCAACCTTGGGAGCAAAAATAAAACGACTAATTTGAGTGCTGTATATTAAATCATCACACGAGCTCAGGTAATGCTAAAGCCAATTATCTTACAAACTAATGTCAGTCTTTGGGGGTGGAAATATGGTCATTTTTGGCAGTCAATGTAGCTCTGTGTATGAGCTGTTAAATTGTGGCCAACACATCAGCGCAATTAAACCCATCGGAGGAACAGAGGCTTTCTGGTTGAATTCACAATGTTAATTAGCCGGCCTGGCCTTTTTTTTTAAGTTATTGGAATGCTTTATCTTGTGCTCTGGCTGAGTGGTTCTCATAAAGACTGTAGCCTCACTCTTGGTGTCTACCAATTATAGTCAATGGGTGGCTTTAACTAGCAAAAATAATTGCGAGTGTATAACTAATGATTTCCATAAAGCCGTCACTGCACATAATGTGTGGCTGTTTCAAAATACAAATAACAGCTTGTTTATTCCAAAGACCTCCATTTGACCCTGCAAAGCTTGTATTATTTTGAACTAATACTAAAGTTTGGTTTCTCCCTTATGGAATATATTTGATGATATCCAAGGGTCACACTAATACTAAGATAATGTCAAGCGAAAAAAAGACTTAATTTTTGTGGCTTTGAGAAAATGGTAACGCCTCAGTTGACATGATGTCTCACAGGTGCATTTGTACAATTAATGCTCCTCCTCAAGCGTTTACCTTAATTAACAGGCTAATTAAGTGGTTTGCTGCTCTTACAGCTTGTGTGTGTGTTCCAATGTGCTAAGCTTTTCTTTTTTGTTTGCTGATCGCTCTGTTAATTAATTAGTTCACTAATGAGTGCCTGTGTGGTATGCTGTCAAAGAATGCCACTATCGAACCTGTTTCACATGTCCAGATTAAAGGGTTTGCCATGGTTGATTTTTTTTTTTTTTAACATGTATGAATTTTGCTAAATACTTCCATTTTCTCTCATAGTCTCTACTCTGTCTGTAATATAATATCCACAATATATATCAAATGACAGCCCACAAATCCATCTATTAGTATTTAGTACCTTTAGTTAGTATTTTGCAGACATGTGGATCATAAAACACAGCTATCCTGCTCTGAGCATAAAAACTGCAAACGTTGCCTTGATAATAGCCTTATTTTGGGTTTCCATAAATGAAGACGTGCACAGTGACATGCTGAAAACAGTCAAATGTATATGCATATGCATGTGTGTGTGTGTGTGTGTGTGTGTGTGTGTGTGTGTGTGTGTGTGTGTGTGTGTGTGTGTGTGTGTGTGTGTGTGTGTGTGTGTGTGTGTGCAACTTGGAGATAGTGTGGTGACGATTTGGTGACAGAATGTAAATCCGTTTTAAACGCATCCTTGTGCCATAACCAAATACGTGTGGAAATAGACTAATCCAATTTTGGGGAATTTGATCAGGCGCAGACTGAAAGATTCTGCGTTCTCTTGAGAACAGAGACACTTGTTCAAACAAAATGTGTCACTATCCTCCCGCGTCTCTCTTACCAATAATGGGCTCTCTTGTTTTGCAAACCTTTATGATTCTCAATAAGAAGAGGTAAGAATATATAAGTGTATTCTAACTTTTACTCCTATCTGAGAGAAAGATGGACAAGTGAAGTGAGTGTAAAACAATGCTATAACCAATTTTATTGCAGTGAAAAGAAAATGTATGTTGTCACCAGGAGATGGCAGTACGAACAACGAATATTAGTAGTATCTTCAAAAGACAGCTTACAGTCATCTAAATCGGGAAAATGACTTTGCCTGTAGTTTTTGAAATGTTTGAATGAGGAAAAAAAAGTAATGTTGATTTGTTTCACTTTATGTCCAAATTAAACTGAATGAAGAGCCAATTGCTTTTCTTTTCAGTGGGGACTCCATCCAATTGGAGGGTTGTGGAAAAAAGAGCAGGTTGTTTTAGTGCAGAGCAACGACACGGGCACCGTCTGTTGACTTTGCACTTGAATCCTAGATACTGATTTACCAGTTTGCAAGCATTTACAACCTGCACCAGATGAGGATAATGGCAGACCTATGGACAGTGGACTCAAACATTTAACTCACACTAAACAGACTTGGGCTAATGTATCATACAGTCAAAAACAATTCTTATTCGTCTTTTCACAAACTTTCAGGTTCCGGTCAGGTCTAGGCTCAATGCAGAAGATTTGTCTGATGTGATTTTCTTTACATTGAACTGTTTTCTTGACAAACATGTTGTCATTGCGTTTGCACGACAGCTCCTTCAAAAGCCTACAATGGAAAAGCGATCCAAGAATTTTTAATTACTGTGACTCACAAAACATGTCCACACCTCCACATTTTCCCAAAGACAAATAGAAGGCACCAAAATATTGACTCAATGACGAAATGTTGAACTTCTCTGAAAGCCACCATCAGGCAACAACACCCGTCTCCCTAGCCCTCCACTTTGTTTTTTTAATCTGAGGGCTTCTGGCCTTATTGCCCAGACACGGTTCCCCTACTGTTGTCCTAATACTAGTCAAACATTATTTTGAATGGCCAAACTCAATAGTGTTCAGTCCACTCAGTGTAAATATTAGCTGAGCACACAAAGAGGTTGGAGTTGCTATGTGTGTATCTGTATACCAAGCGGTGTTTCTCTGTTTGGGCCTTCTGCACAGTACACAGCAGCAACAATAAAGATGGTGGGATACAAAAAAGGGTGTAAGAAACAAAAAAAATGCTTTCTGCAAAGAGATGTTTCTTGCTTGAGAAAGAATGACATTCCATCACACACATGAGTTCTCGCATAAGCCGCTCAATGCGACAAATAATGGCAACTATTTTCTTTGGTAATTTCCCCAGGCAACCCTATGCTAATACACTTTGAAGTCACCGTATTATAAAAGTAGGGGCTGGTATTTACTGCATCCATGGAGTTACAGTATATCCATAATTGTTTCACGGTGGGTGTGGACAATAACCGCAGACCAGGTATGGCAACCAACGTCACTTTTTTGTTTCTTAACTGACAACAGAAAAAAACGTTTTATAGCATCTAAAATATCCAAAACACGCAGTATGATATTTTTAGTCACATGCAAAACACTGATAAAAATGACTTAAAGTGTCCAAAATCTGCAAAAAAATGGAGCTGCGAATTAAGCATTTTAAGAAAGTCCCGCCCCCAGTTCGTGACGTCACGCCAAGACGTCTTGCATCGCTGTAGAATCAAAACAATGGTCAAAAGGTCGGTGCTGTTGGACAGTCTGCGGCTGGATGGATCCCTGGCTTGAGGAGCCCGCAATAAGAAGAAAGGAGTGGCAGCGTAGAGCTCCGATTCGTATGCGGAACTGTCGCAGCTTGGGATTGAAGCGGATTTATGTGGGACAGGAGATGTGAGACATTCTCTTTTCGTCAATGGATGCTACAGCTTCGTGTTTGCTTTCAACGTTTACCTTGGAGTAGACGTGCACATTTCACCATGACGTACCTGATCCACTGCTGAAAAGAATGCTTTGATCCTCTCCTCTTTCATCTAGAACTGCTTCATGTGACAAAGAGGGTACAGCAAGTGCTTAAGAATGAATGACTCTCTGTGTCTTTGTGTTGTCATATTATTTGTTATTTAGGTTTTTGTCTTATTTTTTTTTTTACTTCAAGAGGGAGTGGCTGCCTTTCCAGCAGCTGCTGTGTTTTGTATTTTGTTCTTCTACTTCTTTCCTTCCTTTCCTATCCCTTACATAACGTTGCTGCTGTGTTACTTCCGGGTAGAGTGAACGCTGGCATGAATGGCTGCCGCTGCTCACCCGCACAAAAAAAGTTCTTATCCCGTGACTGTACAGTATCCTTGAGTTTTGAAAGGCGCTTAGAAATAAAATGTATTATTATTATTATTATTATTATTATTATTATTATTATTATTATTATTATTATTATTATTATTATTATTATTATTATTATTATCCCATGTGAGGGGGAAGGTTTGATCAAACCCAGGTTAAGAACCGCTGGTTACATCTCGCCCAATTCTCTCTTAACTGGTATGCTGCCTTCTGTATGTTGGGTCAACGATAGAGTCCTAAAAACTAAATTGGTCACCAAAGTTGACTGCTGTGTTTCCCCTGCTTGTACATAATGTGTGAAGAAAGGTAGCAGGCATCATTCCGTGAAGTCCATATTTCCAAAGAGAAAAGCAGATGCCAAAGGGATCACTGTAATGCTACGTAGGCCTGTTGTCTGCAGCTGACGCTGACAGATAATGGTAGCTCAAAGGGACAGTTTTGGAATTCATCCACCCTTTCCAGTCACCGAGCTGTCCATCATTTATTGTATGCACTTGATTGACATATCCTGAGGACAAACAAAGGCTATTAGTGGATGTGGAAAGCTGATGTGCAAACACTGATTTTTACACTGACTGTGATACACGAGCAAAATACTTGTTTTTCTGCACTTTCTTGTCTGTTATCATCCTTTATCCCTTCCTCTTTTAATCTCACTTCACACTTGCTGGCTCTGACATATCAGTGTATTTGGCCTGAGAGAACAGCCCGAAGCTTGAGTGACAGGTGGAAGCTTATAGTGTAGGAGGTAGGCTGAGTCCATTTTTACACGACACCTTACCTATTTGACGTTCCAAATAGACAGCGAATTTGTCCTTTAGTGCAGAATCAACTGCTAGCAAGGCAAATGTCCATTGAATCTCCAATGGTGAGTCACTGTTGACCATTTAGGGTTGTTTTAGTTTATATATATATATATATATATATATATAAAGAATGACAAAAGTCAACTTAAACAAAGTATGTCAGGTGCAAAACAGTCAAGTCTTTTTCTCCTTTGGAGGTAAAAGGAATGTTTTTCTCTGGTTCACATGTGCTGGATTCAATTCATTACTCCATCCTGGAAATGTGTCTTTCATCTGTTGAGTCATTCACCCAGGGAGATTTTGTTTTCTTTGTCTGAAATTTGAATGTTGGGCCTTTATTTCTTTTTCAAATTGAAGCAAGTCATGAAAATGTCAGTGCGTGCCGATCATACACATTCAATTACTCTGGCATTTTCCCATTGTTTTTATATTTTTTCACAGTCATTGTAAAAACCCGCCAGTTCTTCTGTTTTCAGGGCTTTGTCTGGACTTACTGCAAAAGTGACCTGTTCCTGACCACATCCTTCCTATGTATTAGATGACTAACAAACAAATCTATTCCCCTCATCAGGTTACTTTTACTGACCGTTTACATTAGTATTCTCATCTGAAGTATTTGACCCAAACATACAGGACCGCATGGCAGAGTAGAGTGGTTGTCTTCCAACCTACAGGTAATGGGCTTGATTCCTGGCAATTGCGACCCTGTCAAATCAACCTTGCAATGGTGACAAAGTAACCCCTTTGATTTGGGTGAATTTTGTTCTGGTGTCCCAGCTTACTTACACATTTCGAAATTATATAATGACCTTCGGTTGTCAGTCGGTGTGAATGGATAATTGGTTAAATGTGCAATTGGCTGGCTAACCTGTCAAGGATGTAACCCTGGTGTTGAAGCGGTAACATCAGAAGATGATTTCTATTTGCATTTTGTGCACTTTGGCCAGCAAAGAGCTATAAATAAATATCACTTCAGTTGTCAACTTGGATGGCAGCCTTTAGTGTGGCTGGTTACTGGTTAGCATGGCCTCACAGGACAGAAGTCAAGGGTTTGATTCAATGGCAGGGCACAGAGAGAAAAAAACATCCACGCTCTCACTCGCACCTAGGGACAACTTGGAGTGTTCAATCAGCCTGCCACACATGTTTTTGGAACGTGGGAGGAAACCAGATATCCAGGAGACAACCCACGCAGGCCTGGGGACAACATGCAAACTCCACACAAGGAGGCCGGAGTGGGGTTTGAACCCACAACTTTTGTACTGTGTGGTCGACACGCTAACCACTGGTCCACTGGGCGACATTTTATAACCATATTATCTAAAATATTATATTCAAAGGCTGATTATACTGAATTACATTTCATTAAGGCTGCCCGGTAGTCGAGTGGTTAGCACACCGGCTTCACAGTGCAGCGTTCATGAGTTCGAGTCCCGCTCCTGTGTGGAATTTGCATGTTCTCCCCGGAGCCCGCGTTGGATTTCTCCGGGTCCCCCGGTTTCCTCCCGCATTCCAAAAACATGCATGGCAGGCTGATTTAACACTCCAAATTGTCCCTAAGTGTGAGTGTGGGTGCAAGTGCTTGTCTCTGTGTGCCCTGCGATTGGCTGGAAACCAATTCTGGGTGTCATTGCCTAGTGCCCGAAAATGGTTGGGATAGGCTCCTGCACCCCCCGTGACACTAATGAGAATATAGCGGTATGGAAAATGGATGTATATTTTGTTGAATTGACTTATTATATGGTTCACACTGAAATACATTACCAAACATTTTGCCTTCATTCCTCTAAAGGGTCAAAAGAGGTCCCGACCCCTGCTCTAAATTGTTCGTTGGTGTGTTCGTGAATATGAATGGTTGTCTGGCAACCAGTTGAAGGTGTAGTCTCCCCACTACCCAATGTCAGCTCGCATAAGCTCTAGCACCCATACAACATACGTGAGGATCAGCAGCTCGGATAATGGATGGATGGATGGATGAATGGACACAGTCAACTGGAGGAAATCTTCTAGCCTGACTCTTTTGAATCGGGGTCAAAATGAGTGGTTTGCATCCCAGTTCTTTTATCCTCCAGATGATAGCTTCTGGACAGAGTTGCTTTGGCTCTCATTGTAACCATGCAATGTTCTACTAATCCATTAAGGTGAAGCGTATCTGCAATGGAATAATGTCATTGTTCTCTCTTTGGGTGTAGTGTTGGCCATAAATTGGTTAAATGCTTCACCTGCTGAGGCTGAAGGTAGTTCATTGAACTGATTTATTTTAAAACCCCTGGAACATTCGAATTAGAATCCGTCAGAATCCTTTTAGATTTTACAATGACAAAACAAACGAAGGCATAGTGTGGACAATGCCTACCTTGTCACTTGTTAATACTGTCACCATATAAACCTAGCCATCCATTTACTTCACTGTATATTTTTTAGGCGCCTGAGAGGCAGAAGCCCATCTCAGCTGACCTCGGAGGAAAGGCAGACTACACAGTGAACACCTTCATTGTGAGTGGGAAATGAACCCAGGCTATCTGCATGGAAGAGGCAAATGAACCCCTCCACCTTGGGGACTAATATAAAACTTGTTTGTAGATCAATAGTTTTCATCAGGATTACTTGGAGGGTTTGAAATCACTTTTTAAATAATCACTTTCTAAATAATCACAAGCAGTCAAAGAGAAGAAATCAAGTCCCATTTATTGATCGAGACCCGAATCACAAACAGTCTTCTCATGGACTTCACATGTCCATGGTTGATAAATATTGCAGAGCACTAGAGCCCGGATAAAAAACGCTCTTGTACCTGTGGACTTCTTTCTGGCTGTTTAAAAGTAGCAAAAGAAGAATAAAGAAACATACAACAATTAAACTTCCCCTTGTCTCATGCCACTAAGCTATTGGATGTTCTCCAAAACCCACTGAATTAGTGGTTCAAAAAATAGATTGATGTATTTATTTTAAATGAGTGATTATGTGTGTGAATGGTTGTTTGACTTCGTGTGTCCTGAAATTGGCTGGGAACCAGTTTAGGTTGTCCCCCTCCTTTTGGTCACAGTCAACTGGGATAAGCACCAACACATCTGTGACCCTATTGAGGATACGCACTGCAGAAAGAGGATGGATGGATTTAATATGTTGCATTTTCCCTCTAATAGGCTAAATAGAAGTCCACAAGTCATTCTTCACAAACATTTGACCTCATCACTAAATTTGCCTTGGCAAATTTGAAAGCCACCATTTTCAAAGGAAAAAAAAACTCTGACATCACCTTTCAGTGTTATAAAAGCTTGAAAATTTGAGAGAAATATAGAAAGATAGCAGGCGTGCAGATCTCGGTGGATTAATAATAATATCTCCTCTAAACCCCGAGCTTGTTTTGAATAGAAAGCTGACAGGGTGTGTAGGAAATTGATTTGTCACTGTAAAACGATCTTTTCCCTGAGTGAAAGACAAATTCTGTCTGTGTTGGGCCTTGTGAAGTAAGAACAAGTTTCAGTCAAGTATCAATTTGAGTGTGTAACAATAATAGTGACAAAATGGCGAAGAATGACATTTTGTTTCACTGACAGGAGTGAGGTGAACAATGTCCCCTTTATTTTTTCATGTCTCCGAGCAGACACACAAGCTCCCTGAGCACACTGAGGACCACTGTGAGCAACATCAGATGTGTACGCTGTGACCATACACCAGTATCACGGTGCGTATGGGCAGGGCACATTCGCGCTGTTCTGCTCCGATTGGCTGCGTAGCGTACGTGAACTGTACTGCATTACTTCCTTGATACCTGTCACTCATTGAGTTACATTGCAAAACGTGCGCTGCATAGATGTTCTTGTGCACTGAGTATGTGCAATCATTGCGTGATTGCGCACACGGACAGCTTAGAGGGAACATTGCTGCCGAGAATGTCAATTGCCAAACGAACCGAAATTTCAAAACAAACGAATATTCCGAAATCGGAATTAAGCAAATGTTTGTTTTGAAAACAAAAAACATTTTTATTTATTTATTTATTTATTTTTTTTTGGGGGGGGGGGGGGGGGGAGTTGTCGGCCACCCGGGCAGAGAGGTCCTGGAAGCTGTAAAAGTTACATGCCTCGGGCATCCGGGCAGACGTTATTTCAAACACTGGTGGAGAGTCATCAGGAAAACAAACAAACAAACAAACAAACAAAACATCCAGCAAGAAGAGACACCAGAAGAAGACCACAAGCCAGGTTAACTTCTGAAATAACATGTGTTTATTTTCCTGCTTGCGTGTGTGTGTGTGTGTGTGTGTGTGTGTGTGTGTGTGTGTGTGTGTGTGTGTGTGTGTGCGTGTGCGTGTGTGTGCGTGTGTGTGTGTGTATTTGTGCATGCGCATGCACATTTTATATAAACTGTTTGCGTGCCAGCAATAAAATAAACATTCATGCTTGAACATTAAATGAACATTTATCTCAGTCATAAATCAGTTCTCAGCAGAAAGCCCGACCTTCGTCTCTTAACACAGAAACAGAACATCAATTAACGAGTCAAAATAAGCTGTCGGTCTAAAAAATGGTTTTCTGTTTTGTAGTGTCAGTCCAGTGATTGATCATTGCAGGCTGAAGCCCAAATCTCATCATAGAGTAAAGTTAGGTCTCAAACGACTACGGTTGGTATTCAAATCAGTAAATTCTTGCTTTACTGCCCAGGCGTGGGTGGGTACTAACCAGGAAGGTAAGAGATATATGATATCATAAGCTGTAAAAATAGATACCACAGTGTGCAATGATATACGTGTATAAACGTGACATGAAACTGTTGGATGCTGACGTTTTTTTTTTCGGAAACCAGCCGCACCCTCGGTGTAAATGTCTTTCTGTATTTTTACATTTTGCTAGTCTCATCCTTTTGCATTCCAACATCTTTTCATCGTGCAGTCAGTGGACAATGTTATGCTCCTAAACAAAGCAGCGACCCCCACACACCCAGCAGCGACAATCAAAAGAAATTTCTTAAAAAGGGCGGCTGGACTGCTCAGATATTTTCTGGACATCAGAAAGGCACACAGACAAAGGAATGTTAAACTAAACCAAACTGAACTGCTTCCCCTTCTCTCTGACCCTGACTAGGAAGTGGTAAATAAAATGGATGGATGGTAATCGTCTCACTCTTTCACCCGGTCTAACCCCATTTTTTACGCTTCTCGGCTTTAGCTTCCCCTTCCCAGGCTCATCACAGTTTGTCACATCGTGTTGGGGTCACTTGGTTCAGACGCTCAAAGCAGGTTCTAAAAACAGATGTGACAGACGTATTCAAGTGAGTGATCTGGATTTCCCCACTCCCCTACATCACTGCAACCACACTATAGCTCTATGATTTCTTCTTTTGGCGGGGATAGGAAGCATCAAGACACAAAAGGCCTTAAGAACAAGTGAGTTTCATGTTTTTCCTCCTGATAAGCTAGATGTCTCATGAGCTGCTTTGTTTTGAATAGCTATCCAGCTATCCCGCTATCAAGCAAGCAATCTAGCTATCCAGTTAACCACACATGCTGTATAGTTTAGTCAGGATGGTTCGGCATACCACTTCCGGGTGCAACACCGTCGTGGAAAAAAAGTTTCACTGAATTCTGTCTTACAAGGACGAGGCAGTAAGATTTTTCTTAATTCCATTTAACTATATAGTTGTCTTCGTTCACTGCACACTCAAAAATAGCCTCCATCTGACCCATAGAGGATTTTAATTGGTTCTAAAAGGACAGACAAACAATTAAGAGTGAGGTCTTTGACCAGTGCCACCACTCAAATGGATCAAAGCATTTTTTTCTCATTCAACACCCGGGTCCATGTTTGAATTGTAAATTTGTTGGCATGAGGTGAACCTTGATCTGCTGTTCCAGAATTATCTATTCTGTTGGAAGGGCTGCCAGGATGAGGGCATCTTCCTCTGAGGGCTGCTGCAGAGCAACTGCTGTCGACTGCCATCCTGCCTGATCGATGGATCGCTCTGATGGTGTTGCAGCTCCCTCACTGGCCCAGGGGCAAAAGGAACACGTTGAAAAGAGGAGGCATTTTTGTTCACGACTATTAATAGGGGATCAAAGTATCTAGGATTACATGTCAATTCTTCTCTTTTGCCAACTATTTCCAACCTTCATTTAATGTGCTCCCTGCCTGCAAGACACATCAGCATCTGCTTCCCGCCGTGTATGAGCAACCTAACCATCAAATACGCTCTTTCAGCTTTTGCAAACCTTGTTTTTATTCGTCGTTCATCCAATCTAACGAGCAACTCTTCAACAAGATCTGTTGGTATGCCTTGACAGTGCTCGAGTAAAGGGACAAATGTGTCGTGTTGTTTCATTCATTGATGATAACCTTGTATGCTTTCTTTGAGGGGTGAAGGAATGACAGAGGATGAGTGCCTCAGAGACAAGGACTTCTCCAGCGAAGAGAACAAGGGCTGTGTAAACTACCATGTAACTACCTCCCATCGTAGATAACCCAAGTTAGCACTTTTTATTACTGGCATTTCATTTCAGTATATTGATTGCAAAAGGACGTGTTGATGAGATACACGCAACACATTTGCCCCGGAGATTGTGGGTGTGCATGTGAAAGGGGGAGAGAGTTAAATGGTGCGGAGTAAAAATGAATTGTAGCGGAAATGGCTTTGGCGATATGCTGTTTTATTGTCTATTTCACACTTGTATGAGTTCGCTGACTGGGTTGTTAGAACCCATATGTAATGTGGGCCGTGTCTTGGTCGAACAATGTGATAATCTGGAAAATTTAGGAGTACCAATTTTGTGCACAAAAATATTTCAGGGACATGCTCCACATTCTGATATCACATGAGGATTTTTGTCAACACAATGTACCACCTACATCATATAACCATAACCGCTTTTAAAAAAATAGCAACTAAATAGCTTTTTTCTAAATGTATTGTATTCTGTAAAGTACCTGGGGATGACACACAATGCAGACATGCTCTAACATACAGAGGAGGCGCTGCATCCTCCCTGATAAGCCCTGACCTGTGTTATTGGGGAGGATGCCTTACTCACGTGACCAAACATCGCTTCGACAGCTAGTTGCAAACATTTATTTATTTATCCATTTGTTTGTTTATTTTGTTATTTGTCCCTTTATTTATTTATGTATTTATTTATTTAGTAAGTCATTTTTATTTATGTTTGTGTTTATTTATTTTCACGTCATCCAATATTAACATAAAATCTACAAAAAAGGTGAAACATGTCAAAATTGTCAGAGAAACTCAAGACAGAGATAAACATTTTAAATACCTTTGATTGAAATGTATTCCACAATACAGATTAAATTCATGTGTCTCAAAGTATATTTATCTTCATTCACAGGGGAAGGAACAGACCTGATTAATGTTTACTTCGTCCAGAACACATATCACCAGTATCTTATGATCCACATTTGGAGGACAATTTAACGTGGGTGTCTAATATATGTCCAAGTGGGTCAGCCCGGCAGGCTTGATGAAACATTAGGTCGACAGGAACAACAATTGTTGTGTTGCCTCAAAGATCAAAACAAGGAAGCCTTCTATTTTTATTCTGCGGGGCACCATTATCGTGTGTGTGTGTGTGTGTGTGCGTGCGTGTACTTGCGTGTGTGTGTGTGTGTGTGTGCGTGTGCGTGTGTGTGTGTGTGTGCGTGTGTGTGTGTGCGTGTGTGCGTGTGTTTGTCTGTGTGTTCACGCACGCATACATTACATGGGTATCTAATCAACGGATGCAGAGGATGCCCTCGCGCTTGAAGGCAGCCATCTGTGAGTTGATGCTTGTTTGCCCACGGTGATATGAATACTCTGCGGTTGGTCCAGTCTGCTCCACCACAGGTACAACTGGGGTAAGATGGCAAACAACCCCTTCTCACCCCCCCCCCCAAAAAAAAAAAGCATACCGTACACAATTTGTAACAGCTCCCTTCTCAACCTCATCAGCCTCACTTTATCTCAAACTCAATGTCATTTTAAAACGATTTAAAACTCCAATAACTAATTTTCACCATTTATCAGCTGAAGTGAAGGGGGACGGGGGGGGGTAATGGGTTGAAAGTGATCGTTCATTCCTGGTTCATGGCTGCTCAGGTTGTTCATAGCAGAGGATGGTTAAATCAGCAGGAAGCCAGGTGTTGAACAGAAGAAATTAGTTTAATCTTGTAGACAGCAGGGCATCGTGGGGTGTCGGCCGAGGAGGGACAGAAAGAAAAGTGGAAAGAGGAAGAAGCCCGAAAGACCGCTGGGAGAGCATTTATAAGACGGACATAATAGGATGTGACGTAATAGGATGTGACATCATGGAAAGGAAGACAGGATATGACGTATCAGGAAGTCCAAATCGTAAACAAACGATGCAAAATGATGTTCAAAGATGTTCGTATAGCGAATTACCCCAACAGGGGGAAAGGTGGTTGACTAGTTAGCACTACCACATCAGAGTGCAGATATGCAGGGTCCGATTCCGGCTCCGGCCTTCCTGTGTGGAGTTTGCATGGTCTTCCTGTGGCGACATGGGTTTCCTCTAGGTTTCCTCCCAACATCCTCCACCCCCCCCAAAAAAAATATTGCATCGCAGGTTAATGGAACACTGAATTGTTCCGAGGTGTGAATGACAATGGTTGTTTGTCGATGAGAAGGTTTCTTCAGCCGTCATCTGTACAAATTTGAAGGTTTCGGACGTTTCGCCTCCTATCCAAGAGGCTTCGTCAGCGAACTAAAGTCTGAATGGTTGTATCGGCCCTATTTATATATCCCTAATGTCCAGCCATGGCGGCGCCGGACACAGCTATGATAGGTCCCTACTCTCAGGTTGGGGGGAGCAGAGGACCACTCCCTGTGGCCCCACTGATTGTTCCTACATTCCTGACTAACGACTGGCCCATTTCCCCCACTCCCACCGGTATCACCTCATCAGCATGACTCTAACCACCCTTTACAACACAAATTAGGAGTTATCAGAACCCTCCAGCATAGGGCTAAACTAATACCAACTAGCATTGAAGGTAGAGAAAAAGAGTCAAAACATATCAGGCGAGCACTCACTAACTGTGGGTACCCTCAGTGGTCATTCAACAAATGTCAGAAAGAAAGAATAGGGAATGAAACCAATAATTCTCAAGATACAAAAAGGAGAGGAGTAGCAGTACCTTACATTGCAGGAGTTTCTGAAAAATTACAAAGAGTCCTTTGGCAACACAACATTCCTACTTATTTCAAACCGATAAACACGTTAAGGCAAAAATTAGTGCATCCAAAAGATAGGCTACCAAATGAAAAACCACTCATTTGACGACAATGAGGTTAAAATCTTAGCGAAAGAACACAGATGGTTTGAAAGGGGGGTAAAAGAAGCGATTCTTATAAAACAACAAAATCCTTCATTAAACCGGTCTGGTGGGGTGAGGTTCAATTTGGATCGTTCATACAATAGCCTGCTTAGGCAAAACAGGTTAGGCAACATTCGTAATGCTGATGAGGTGATACCGGTGGGAGTGGGGGGAAAAGGGCCAGTCGTTAGTCAGGAATGTAGGAACAATCAGTGGGGCCACAGGGAGTGGTCCTCTGCTCCCCCCGACCTGAGAGTGCGACCTATCATAGCTGTGTCCGGCGCCGCCATGGCTGGACATTAGGGATATATAAATAGGGCCGATACGACCAGTCAGACTTTAGTTCGCAGACGAAGCCTCTTCGATAGGAGCCGAAACGTCCGAAACCTTCAAATACGTATGTACAGATGACGGCTGAAGAAACCTTGTCATCGATGGACCACTCCTGTACGACTGAGAGCTTACACAGACGAATGGTTGTTTGTGTATGTGTGCCCTGCAATTAACTGGCCACCAGTTCAGAGTGTACCCCACCTCCTGCCTGAAGAAAGCTGTGGGCAAAATGTTTGCCCACGGGAGTGGAAAAACATTTTGGCATAGGGGTCACACTGATTTTTAAAATTTGACAGCCGAGCTGGGTCAGGACAAGAGACGGTTCAATTGCAAGAAATTGCAATTGTTCACAGTAAAAAACAACAAACATTAATAGGACACAACTATTAAAGTATTATTAACATACATTTATTGATGAGAACAGTGAAACAACCATGGTACAGTATGTAGTATGTCTTGTATGAATGTCCAAGTATGGTAACAGCATACAACATGTGTGACAACAGAAGCAACAATGTGCAACAATATACTTCCCTAAAACTACTGCAGACAATACAGGTACATAAAAATACAAAACTCAGTTGACATCGTGCAACGAACATTTGAAGCCAGCCACTGGATGCTTTGAAGTCGTCGATACACATAGTTAGCTCGCATCCACTTTTATTAACGGTCAAGTGTGTGGAAAGTTTTTAACACAATAACAGTCAAACCATTCGAGGAAGCGTGTATTTACTCGACTGTCCGTCAAGCTTCAAGCAATTCACTCTGAGCACGGACATTGCCAGAATCGCACTGAGCAAGAATTGTTCCATTGCTTTTCAAAGTCTCTAGATTTGAGTCTATTGAGTTTCTCGCGGCTCCTCAATGTTTTCTACTTTGTAACTCTCTTCGTTTAATCAGGTACATATCAATTTCACTTCTGCGGTCATTACTGCTCCTCTTTGTTTGGATGCCATGATGGACATGACATAAATGTAAATAAATAACATTTTCAAACTTTTGCAATTCCAGTAAAACTCACTGTCATCAAGAGTTCCTTGCGTGTGGCCGTTTGCAATCCAATGTTACAAAATAGCGGCAAGGACACACTTATTCCATGATATCGAGAGATAGTTGCTACAGTTGGCATTACTGCAGACGTCCGTATGGCTTTCAGAACTTCCATTGTAATCAGTTGTTAATGTAATATAGTAGTAGAAAGTTTGATGCATAACTTAGTTATCCAAATGAAATAAATGAAATAATTCACATTGAACCTCAATTGTGTAACAATCCTCGGCGAGCCACATAAAAAAGACCAAAGAGCTGAATCCGGCCTGCCGGCCGTAGTTTTCTCAGGTCTGCTTGGGGATCGTCTACAGAAGATTACATAGTGGACGGATGTAGGGATAGATCTGCTGAGGAGTGGACAACCAGTTTCAGATAGAACATTAATATTTGCCCAAATCTGTAGTCATTCGCGTTTTTCAATATTAAGATGACTGTTCCACCTTTGCAAACTTTATTGGATACATTTCCTGTGCTTGTATTAGTATTTAAATGAAAATTTAAATGTACCCCGCCTCTTGCACTAAGACACTTGGGATAGGCTCCAATTCACCTTGACTTTAAGGAAATATTAAAAGAAAATAGCGTATTTTTGTGGATTTAAGAACCATTAGATTGACACAGGAAAAATAAATTGTACAACCTAAATAAAGTTAACATGTAACAATTATGATGATGCCATGATGTCAAAAGAAATGTTAAATAATTTCTTGTTTTCTGGATTTTGGATGGGAGAAAGGTGCACATTTCTCCCCATCGAAAACAGTAGAGTCGGGTGACTGCTAATTGTCTCTGAGAAGGTGATAGCAACCACCTGGGAAAGGCCAATTGCCGCTGGGACCTGTTTGGCCAGAAGCTCAGGTGAACCACCTTTAAAACCAGACTGAGGAAGTCACTTCGAGGAGGAAGAAGAGGGAGAAAGGACAGCCTGGAGAGCAGCGTTACCTGTGGTCTGCCAAAAACGAGTTATCAACCACAACTTCAAATAAAGAAAACTCACAATACCCTTCCTGGATCTGGCTGAGTGAACCTTTATCATCTTTCCACCTGCTTGCTGTCTCGCCGCATAACAGATGTCCAAAAACCAACCAGCAAATGGAAATAGAAATTTCACTTTTGCATGCTGAAAAATATTCCCAAAATTCACAACTATTAACTTGAGTACCACATTTTGCGTTATTTTCCACAGGCATATTACCAATGCAATGTTAGGTGAGAGAGCAAATGAGTTGCAGGGGTCCCTCTTCTTCTGATGTCATCAAGATGGCAGCATAGTGCATCAGTAGTTGCGCCAAACTGATAAACGTGACCTGCTCGCCAGGCTGAGAGGCCTGCTTCTGTCGTAGAGGTGACATCCTGAGAGCTTCTCTCCAAATTAATTATTGAACGGTGCCTAGAACGATGCTTTGTGGCAGACACATTTGGCTTGGTCTTTTCATTAAGAGCGTGAAACAGATGTGCAAATCTGCTATCTGCCATAGCTTGATCATTGTTCGTCTGAAATGAAGAATTATTGTGTGGTGTTGAGCTATCATGGATATGGATCATGACTGTAGACTATTTTGTAGGTGATTTTCCGCACCAAAAAATTGCCGTTGAAATGTTGTTTCATGGTCCTTGTTAGGAAACAAGCTCGGTATGTTCTGACGTAGTTAACGTTATTCTCAGACGATCTTTACCTGTCGTGGTTGAAGAAAGCTGGCTGTGTTGCAAGAGTCTTTATGGCCACAGCACCTTTCCTTTTTTGCTTTCCAAGGGTATTCAGACTCAAACGTTACCCTAATGTCTGGCCACACTCACTCATCACCAATGTTATACTTGGGCACTCATGATAAGACTTATACTTTGTCCACATATTTCAGATTTTTTTTTCCTCTGGTTGGATTTATGCAAGTTTTGGTGCGGTGCCCCTCACTTCCCATTCCACGATAAATTGGAATGTGTTATGCGGGATTAAGTAGGAAAATAGTTAAGATTTTAGGAACATTAAAGCAGTTGGCCATTGTAGTCATTCCTCAATAACAGTATGGATGTGAGCCGAAGTTTAAACGGGCACATGTTAATGATACCACCCCGTGATTCACTGGTGACCGATCGATCCAGTTAAGAGATGTGGTTTTGATGGAAAGTTGTGGTACAAGAGATAAACTATCATGTTGATTGCAAGAAAGGGGGCGATTGTGTGCATTGAAAATTGATGTATTTTTATCCTAAGTGGATTGCAATATTACTGTACCTTTGTCAATTATGTGACATTTCATGGGGTACTCTGGTTAGATTATTATGCATTTTAATATTTAGGTCAAACTTGAAATTTAAATTTTCTCCTTTGCTGTGCAATTGTACTAGTCTTCTAGCTGGGTGTCTCCCTAGCTGTTGTTAAACTACTGTATATATGCACAAGCATAGAAAGGAATGACAACTGTCCAGCTGACTGATGGATCGTGAATTTGAACTTGGGTTACTTGCTGCCTTAAAGGACAACCGACGTCTCCGGACAAGTTATGTAAGTTAGTAATTTGTAAAATGGCTTCAAATGACTTCTACTGAGCGTATTTTACAAAGATTCCACCGCATATAGCTATATTTTACATTTTAAGACCTACGCTGAATATTCCGGAAGTCTTGTTTTTGAGTTGGTGACGAGTCCTCCCCCTACGTCACTGAAGGAACGCCCCTGACCGAAACAAGGACACATTGTAGCAGTCCTTCCATCACGTCAATGCATTTTGCTGGACTTGTTTGGTCTGAAAACGTCGTGTTGCACCAAAAAGAGGCAGAAGACGGCGACAAAGCTCCATGTAACGAATTTATCAGCCTGTTGAAATGGGCTGATTAATTCCTCACACTGTCCATCCGTGTTTTCTTACAGTTCTTACAGCCGCTTTGAGACCTAACTGCCGAGCATGAGACCAGGAAATCGATGTCTCAATCAAAAGATGGCTACATCTGGCTTTGGATGGTGAAAGGAGGGCATGGAGAGTACAACGATATGATGGATAGAAATTTGCAGTTCAAGAACAACATGCATTCCGGTTTGGACTCTTGTGTTCACTGTTAAAGAAAAGTGCAGTTATACGTTATATGTACAGTTATGTGTGAGTTTCACAAATTATGACAATAAAATATTTTTATAAAAATTGTTTTTGCCTTTTTTCTAAAATAAGGGTGAAATATGGCTCATGAAAGAAATGGTTCAGCTAAGGTTGAATTAAAGCTGACATCAGGTGCCTGTTCTGGCCCGGCGTCGGGCCAGATGGGGTTATTCAATGCGGGCCGAATCCGGCCCACATTGCGGTTACCGGATCCAGGCATCCGTTATTCATTGCCGTATCTGGGCCGACTGCACAGTCGTGTGTGGGCCGGATCTGGGCCAGACCAATTTTGCTGATTGGGTTGTCATTGGTTGCCATGACAGCAAAAATGTAATTTATTTGGACTTGTTGTTCTGTAAAAGTGTTTAACATTTCTATGCGAACATTTATATGTGTGTTTTTTCTTTAAATTGTCTTTGATACTTTATTTATGTTTTGTCACTTCCGCTTCCGTGTCATGTGTTTTCAATAAACGAGGGCAAGGCGGGGCAGACAGAACGAGATTGATGCTAGAGAGAGACAGAAGCAGAGGAACTGCTAGATAGAGAACGACCGTCTAAAGCAGGGGACACAAAACTACGGCCCGTGGGCCGTATCCGGCCCGTCAGCACATTTGGCCCGGCCTCCTGAACAATACCAGAGAGGCTATCAGATTTTTTTTCCTATTTGGCCTCCGGAAAAATAAAAAATCATTTTACAAGTCAAAGGTCGGTTTTCGATCATTATCTGTTCCTATTTTAATCAATGTATGTTGTGTATGTTATAATCGTGATTGAACAATACAAACATGCCTGCTCACAATAAAGGAGTCGGTCACAATGCGACAAGACACAAGAAAGTGACATATGAGGAAGAGGGGAGTCCGGTGGTACATTCAGGTGCACTCAGTTTGGCGCTCTATTTGGTCCCAGACCCGTTTTCTCTTGTAAACCTTCCTGTCAAAGAGAGAACGGAATAATGGCGAAAACGTTAGGTAAGAGAAAAATTCATTCAGAATGCAGGGTATTTAACCTGCAGTGGACAAAACGATTATTCTTATGTTCAATGCAAAGAAAAGGCTGTTTGTCTCATCTGTCAAGAGGCGGTGGCGGTATTCAAAGAATACAATCTTCACCAACACTATGAATCCCGTCACAAAGACAAGTACGATAGCTTGCAAGGCCAAATACGAGCAGACAAACTCTCAAAGCGAAAAGTGGACTACTATCTCAGCAGAATACATTTGTACGCCAAGCTCAGTTGATGAAGGCATCCGTTCGGGCCAGCTTTCGGGTTGCTAAGCTGATAGCAAGCAGCGGTAAGCCTTTCAGGGACGGAGAGTTTGTTAAGAAATGTATGGCTGCTGTCGCGGAGGAGTTGCGTCCCGAGAAGAAAGATGCATATAATGCCGTAAGTCTGTCGGCGAGTACAATCACCAGATGCGGTGAAGAATCGGGATGAATGTATATGCCCAAGGTTTATCTACTTCGGTTAGTAAGGTGCATTATAGTCAAATCCTCAAGCCTGATAAAGTATGAACATTTCTAGATGTACAGTATAGACATGTCATTTACAATCATATCTATATATATGTATGAAGGAAAAAAATAACATTTCATTAGACATGAAATAAACAATTGTAACATTCCTACTTCGTCTCAGAAAAGATTTAGACAGCAAATGAAAAGTACCCTCTCCAGTTGGGGATGTGACCCACCCCGAAAGTGTTTTACATTCATTTTTCAGTGTGCTGAATTTGAACTGCCATGATTTTTTTGCCATCACAGATAATTGTTGAAATCGTCGTCTTCGGCAATTTGTAGTCTTGACTGAGATTCATCTGGTCGACTTGCTTTCCAAAGTGAGAGACAATTTCAGCCTTCACAGACGGCAACATTTTCATCAGAATACCCGACAGGGTCTCAGTCCATTTGTGCTGAAGCACAACAATGTACGAGTTGGTCAGCAGTGTTGCAACGCAACAGAAAAAAAAGCTATACATTTTGTTCATGAACAAGGTCACAGCGGCAATCAGCTTCCCACACGTGGTTAAAATTAAGGTCTGCGTGTTAACTCATTCACTGCCATTGCCAAATGTATTTGGGAATTGAAAATATCACGTGCAGCGCCATTTCCGAATTTGTTCAGGTTTTGGTTTTTCTTGAGGATGGGTGCCGCTAAAGTGCTGGTCAGATCTCTGGCAATGTTTTTTTCCCTTCGAAGAGGGGGCAGCATTTGCCTTTTGTTCAGCCGCCCCCATTTACACCTCATATTACTCCAGACCCATATAATTTTGGAATGAACTTTTTTTTCTGATGAAAGAAGAGAGACCTAGGTTTTTTTACGCTGCATTGAATGTATATGTAGTCCTAAAACTCACTATTCTGTGGGCCCTGGAATTTGAGTGAAAATGATAAAAACCCTGGCACTGGAGTGGACACATTTTTACATGTTTGGCAGTGAATAAGTTAACTATTTAATTGGAAAAATCTGGTCGTTCAAGTTGTGTTTGTTGGAAGCAAAATCGCCAAATGGAAAATGAATTACATGAAAGGTGTACATGATTGGAATAGAAACGGATTAAACAGAAAATTGGTTTGTCTAGATTTACAGTATAATGGTAACATATAGTATATAAAATGTGCGTGCGAGTGTGTTGGCACTCAAGAAGGACAGATATAAATGCACAACTTGCACTGACTGATCATGAAAGAATCTAGAGCATCATAACATTTACACAAACATCACACCTTGTTTTGACAATGGAAACTGCCTATGGCTGATTTCCAACGGTTGTAGTTTTAAGTCTTGGCTTGTGATGACTGACTGTGATGACAGATGCCTATTAGGCAAGCAGCTGAAAAACAAGTTGTGTTCTTATCTCAAACCCCCACCTGAGACATCAAGGTTTGAACACATTTTGCATTTTGTTTTGACATTTGGGAGAACATCTGTCTCAGCCTTTGAAACAATAATAATAATAAACTAAACTACATACTGTGTCAACGTAGGTCAGATAGAACGTGCACATTCTGTACAGCACAATAATGGTTCAAGATTTTATCTGTCTCTAGAATGACTTTAAGACACAATGAAGAAATTCAGATGAAAAACAAACAAACAAAAGAAACCTAAAGATTTCCATCTACCGGGGCAAGCAGATTGCTCTCAGAAGACCTGTCTAAAAGTCGAAAGTCTGTTATCTTGTTGTGCACTTCAGCCAGCACGCTAACAAAAGGACAAAATAAAATACATTTGTTCGTGTCATAGTAATCAAAAGGAAGGACAGACTTGCAGTGTTTGCTTTGGATCAACTGAGCTGGGTCTAAAGTGGGACCAGCATTAAGATGGTTTATTTCAGAATTTTGTTGCTAGGTCACCTCTCAATTAGCTGCTGAATCAAATTTGACTTTGCTGTTGAGGCAAAAAGCCGCAGTACTCAAAGAAAATCCACACAGTCACACAAACTCAACTGTGGAAGGGCAGAACCTATAACCGCTGCACTTTGATGTGGACTTGCTCAATGGTTGAATACTGTGATATCATGGCCATCATGTCATTCAAAATGGGCTATGACATCCCACCCTCCGCCGCCTTTGTGTCAGTTGTCAGTTGTTCTCCTCCCAGACGGCGTCACACACCTCTGGTATTTTTAGCAAACAAGCACTCCACGTATCTGATAGATGTCACCTTCATGGCACGGCCTCGGAGACTTTACTAGCAATCCTGCCCCACTAACAAGCTGTAAAGTGCTCGGGTTGCTTAGGGAATGGATCGAAGAAGTGTACAGGGGGTGGAGGGTGTGTGATTCCAGATTGTGTGCACGGAATAGAAGATAGCTGATGTTGACACCAAACAACTTTGCATATCATGGCTTTGGGGTTTTCACACCTGTTTGCCGAGTGATTTCTTGCCTCTTAATTAATGCAACACTTTTTGTTGTTTGCTCATTTGGTGCTTGTTTCACTTTGTTGTTGTCTCATTAGAGTAGTAGTGATGGATAAAAAGAAGTGTGAATAAGACAAGGCTGACAGCGGAAATTTATGAGATCAAACACTGTAGGTGGACATATATGGCTCAATGCAAACATCACTGATGCCACCCAGCAGCAAATATGAAAACATAACCAAGCACAAACTATTTAATCTACAATCGATAAAAAAAGTTGATGTTTGTCGAACAATAAAGACTTTTTTTAGGTTTAATTGAAAAATGTATATTTTCTTTTTGAATATTACAATATGCCATGATCACAATTGTATTGGAATAATAGCTCGACACCGTGGACACTCTGGACACAGTGCTGCGAGTATCACATTTAATCTACTTTATCGTTGCCCATGAAAGTAAATGTGCTCCGAAGAATCCGTTTGCGTTGCTTTTACTCAGACTAATAATCTATTTTGCAATCCATACACAGGAACATTGAGAATTCCTTATTTTGATGTAGTATTTCAAACCTTTAATTGCTAAGTATCACCGAAGGTTTGTTTAATAGTAGTTGGACAATGTGGTTCACTTGCTTGACGACAATGAAGGCAGCACTTTTTGGTTGTTAGGTGACCAGTTTGACATTTATTTGCTTGCAGAAAACGACTGGGGCAAGTTAGCCACAAGATCCAGATGATGGAAATACAGTGGCAAGGGTGAAGGGCTGCAATGGGGGTGGCAGGAACCATCTGTGCTCTCCTAAAGGAAGGATCATGTGTGAATATTATGTCAAATAGAGAGAGAAAATGAATGGCTGCATGCTTACCTGTAGTAGAAATATAATGATTGTACACTAAATCTTTAATCAGGGTGGAAAAGTGTATGACTGGTTAGCACATCTGCCTCACAGAGCAGAGGTTGAAGGTTCGATTCAGGCTACGAGCTTCGTGTGTGAAGTTTGTACGTTTACCCTC
This sequence comes from Hippocampus bargibanti, assembly GCF_051943395.1. Lineage (NCBI taxonomy): Eukaryota > Metazoa > Chordata > Actinopteri > Syngnathiformes > Syngnathidae > Hippocampus > Hippocampus bargibanti. Next base: position 13,482,278 of record NC_142736.1, on the reverse strand, counting down.
GTGGCTCTGTGGGTTTGTTCCTCCTTTCCAAAAACGTGAATTTACGAAAGCAGAGCTGTTGTTAATTAACACCCTTTTAAGTAAAAAATGACCTAATACGTATTTAAAAAGTTAGCTTATATTGGAATTCAAAGCTTGCACACAAGCTATTTTGGTTGATCAGGTGACAGGTCTAAGCTCAAATGCCCGTGTACAGCAAACTACTCAGGGGGAGGGAGACATGCCTTTCACATGCATAAACTTGTCATCTTAGCATCGTATATAAATTATTTGTTCCTGTATGTAAAAGGAGATACATAATTAGCTTTCTGTATTATTTTTTTGCAAGGTATTGTCCTTACTGTCAGGACGTCTGTGTGTAACAACGTCAGTAAGCATGATGGCACACATTTATGATCCTTGAAAATGTCCGGGCATGTTTCTTGGGGGCTATGGGGCATTGGGGGTGGGGGTGGGGGTGGAAGGGATGGTGATCTGGAGTCAACCACAGCGGACATACTATCTGCCTGCTGACAGGTGTCATCGGCTCCAGCTGCTTGGGGGTCGTTGCTCTTGTAATGGCGAGAGGGGAAACAAGAGGTGCTAAGTGCCGCCGGGAGCAAGTTGATGTGGGGAGTGGGTCGCTGGGTTCAGCGGTTGATTGTAAAAATATTGGGGCCGGGTGACAACATGACCATATTGAAAGCAACTTGAAGCAATCCATGTTTCAACACCCAAGTCTCCAGGTGCCATTTCCTCTTAACCCCCTTCAACCGCTTCTTATACCCCTTCACACCACTCAAGGGGGGGAGGTGGCGGATGGGGCCCGCAATTTAAGGTCAGCGGTACCAACTTAAAATGTGGCACGACATAACTGCGCCATTTTGCTTGGATTAGATTTGCATTGTCAGAGGATTTGAGGTGGCCTGATGTGAGGCATTGGCACTTCCAAATATAGCACAGCATGAAGACTTTACCACGAGCCAAATGACACACGCATCCAGTGTCATCCACTTTCACAGCCATCATGCCAGTCTATTAAAGTGCCACACTGGTACTTTTGAGCGTGACCTTGTTGAAAGTTGCTTTGCTGCACGGCTCGACTCTTCATAATCACATTGTCATGTGACCGATAAAGTATTTGACAGGGGAGGGGGGTTGTGTGCCATTACCAGGCCTTTGACTTCGAGGATAAATTCTAATCACATCAAATGACCCGTACATAAGCGGCTCAGCTGACAAACGGTTTGCACATTCAGTTGAGCTAGACCTTTAAAACCCAATTCTAGCTTTGCTGTGTGGAGTTTGCATCTGGTTCTGCATCTTGTGCAGATTACTCACAGATTGCAGAAATTGATGACAGAAATGTTGAACAGAAATTGTAAATTGTCAATATTTGTCAATGTGTGTGTGAATGTGAATTGTTTATTTGAATACCCTGCCTCTCTCAAAAGATTTGGAGAAGTGGAAATTCTCTAATCACTGTGCGATTACCAAAATATAATGCTCATCGTGCCACAAGAACAACATACAGATCTGCTAAATCATAGAATTCAGCAGTTTGATTTCTTTTTTCAATAGTTTTTCATATACATCACATCACATTGTGATGATGACATGATGAGTGTTGGTCAACCCAAAACACGGTTCAAATTATAAAATTACAGAGGTCGTGGATATATTTGATATAATTAAACTTACAAATAAATGGGAATGTGCAAGGCCACAATAAAGTGAGGGCAGTGTTTATTGAAAAAAAAACAAAGTTGAAGTGACTCGAGTTTATTTCAGCAGGAGGTTGCTCAAAATGAAATCATTTGGCTCCAGATTCCGTTTTTAAGGCGACAATAGAGACACTTTTCAATGCATGGTATTAGAGTAGCTACTTAAAGCATAAACCCATGTACATTCTAAAGTCATAAATAAACTCCGTCATCCAGTTCTTCGTGTCCCAATACCTTGGTCCAAAGAGTGTGGTTCTGATCCCCACATAGCTCAAACCATATACCCTCGCATGATTCGACTTGTGTCTGTCAAGGGCGAATTGCAGCTGGCACGGATGTATCATGCTCACACCAGGAGTCAAGTTTGGTTCGAGTGTGAAAAAATGATCTGCCAGCTTCAGTAAATGCTTCTAAGCAGTGTGATCAGTCACAGGCTTCCCAACTATGTGAGGCCTCATTTTACTAAATCATCTCATTAGCCATAGGGGAGCTCATATTTACAGCACAGTTTATCACCGACTACATTTAGATTTTGTGAGGCTGCCTCTCGAACCAGATAAGGGCCTCAGGTCGTTTCTTATGGGTTTTCCGTTTTTTGTGCCATTTACGTGGAAATAAGCAAGTTTAATGTTACGTGTGGTATTTTGTCATTTGGCAGTGTACTTGAACCCTCTCAGTGTGTGTGTGTGTGTGTGTGTGTGTGTGTGTGAGAGAGAGAGTGCGTGTGCATGCGTGTGTGTGTGCGTGTGCGTGTGTGTGTGTGTGTGCGTGTGTGTGTGCGTGTGTTTGTGTGTGTGTGTGTGAGAGAGAGAGAGCGAGACATGACATGTAATGATCTCAGACATATTTTAGATTTCCGTCCAGGGATGTTGGAGTCCTCTGGAAAATCTTCAGGATTAAACAAATGTGTGTTGGATGTGTCGTTTTCATCATCAATCAATCTTTTCCACCCTTTGAATCAAATTTGATGTGAACTCTGCCGAGTATGGAATTTGACTGACATTTAATAACTGGAGGGAGCGCAGACCACACCACATGTACAGTTCTAAGAACTGGAGGATATGTTCAAGCATTCTTTTCACTTCATAGTTCATAATACACATAGTTTATGTGTATTATTTATTTTTTTATATATTATTTATGCATTTATTTATGTATTTATTTTTTATTATAAAGTTGTTTTTAGACATTCTAGTCGAATGGTTAACATGTCGACTTCACAGTACAGAGGTACCGGCCTTCCTTCAGGATATTTTGTCCTACGAGTTCTGTCATGATGACTTGATGGAGATAAAACTCCGATTGAAAGAACCATTTAAGCGCTGTTGTCAATAATTTAAATATTTAAAAACATGGGAAGAAGACATATTTGTCGTCTTTTGTGTTTAATTTTGAATTTGGAAGCCTTTCCTAAATTGAAGGGCATGCATTGCTGTATGTAATAGTCTGTGGGGTCGAACTAAGACATGTGGCGGGGACTCAGGGGGACACAACTTTGGAGGACAGTGCCAGCAGTGATGAGCTCAGGCATGAAGCCCTGGCCAGGTGGCGCTTTAGGAGATAGCGCCAGAAAATGAAACCAGCTCTTGTCAGCATTTTAGTTTGATCTGCCATGTGCACATATGTCTTTAATGTCTGCAGGGAGTGCCTAATCCATTGATGTGCTTCCCTGACGTTCTGCAATCCTACAGGTTTGCACCGCGGGCTAATATGTAGTGCTTCGCATGCAAACCAGTATCAAGTCACTGGCACGATGAGTGATCTGCTCTCCTTTGATCCCATGCCTTCAGATGCCCACTGCATGGCAATTTTGAAAGATTTTTCAAGTAATTTTCCCAATCCCCGAGGGGGAATGGGGAAATAAAAAGGCATGGAAAGTGTTGCTACCACAAGACTGGAATGTCCAGGGAACTCAGTGCAGCACGAGAAAATAAAATAACACACTTTGATTCCTTCCAATGTTATTTTTTTTACCATTTATTGGTACCATTTATTGGTTCCGATATATATATATATATATATATATATATATATATATATATATATATATATATATATATATATATATATATATATATATATATATATATATATATATATATATATATATATATATATATATATATATAATAGAATATGGAATGATGATGTTTTGGTCATATTATGAATGTCTCAAGTAGCCTATTTATCTCAATAAAAATATCAGTGAATAAGAAAGCAAGCTGACCAGTGACGTGCAGTCAGGGGAGGCATATATATATATATATATATATACTGTAGTATATTTTAAGAAACTAGTAACAAATATGAAAAAAAATAATAAAATAAATAGTGAGCTTTAGTTATTCCAACTAATTGCCTGTGTATCTCGCTTAACTGCTTGGTTTCTGACTTTCGTTATTCCCACACATTGTTAAATTCGGACTTTGCATCTGGAGCGGTTTATTCTTTGACTACTGCCTGATAAAGAAATTCTTGTTGAACAAATTTCATGCGCATGCATTTTACAAGACTGTCATAAAAAACACACCCAATAATCTGCATTAAATTAAAATGCATGCACTCAAACCATGACAACAGGTTTAATTTGGCGGAGGATAAGGTGTTGGGGAGGCAATGAACAGGAATGACTGTCACCACATCTTTTGAGTGAGTCACGCCAGCAATATGGGTCACGTGTCGATTCAGTATCTGTGCAATTTCACCATTTGGGTTATCTGAAGAGCCCTCCAGAGTACTACATTGACGATGGAGTTGTCGCTACTCCTTTCTCTTCCACTCCAGAGCCTACCCACATTCACACTCCAGCCCTTCCAGCTTTGAATTAGAAAAGCCTCTCAGCTCCAGAGTTTAAAATCATTTGACCATAATGAATTCCAATCACTCCCTTCTCTTGCTCTTTGCTCCCACTTATATCTGAGAACCGATGAGTAGAATGGAGAGACAAAGAGTGTGAGGCGGTCAGACAAAAATGCAGTTCCAGAGGATTATAGAATAAATTAAATCAGACTGATGTGGTGATCTGAATTTAAAGTAATAGCTTTAATACAATTCTGGAATAATCGCTTGCAACAAGAAGGCCATCCCAAATGTCATCATAATCCTCATTGGTCTATCAACGAACTTGTTTGGTTAACTATTGTTATTAAGCCCCTCCCACAAAATGTATATGTATATATTAGTGTTGGGCACATATTGGTGGTAACTCACATCGAGCTGAGAATTGGCCAATTAAAAACAAGTGTTGAATCTGATTTTTGGGAGTGAGAATGAAATATAAAGCATATTATCTTGTTACTAGTTTTATAGGGATGGTTGAATAGCAATACGTGTATATGTTGCGCGTGTGTGGGTAGTCCGGTGCATCTTCATTGATTTCTTCTTGAAATCTACTCATCGGTGTGCTTCTTTCAGAATAGTTAACATCCCTCATGATGCCATTGAAAGAATGCTGCTGCTCGCCTCTTGACTAGTACTCATAAGAGCGAGCACACAACTCCTACTCTGGCATCCCCACTGGCTCCCTAAACATTTTACAGTTCTTTTCAAGATCCTATAATTTTTGTAAAAAATCTTTAAATGACCATGCGCCACCTTACCTCTCCGAGCTCCGCCCCTACACACCTTCCTGGCGCCTCACATTTGCTAACAAGACATTATAAGAAGTACCAAGTAAACGGAGGTTCAGGGAGGATTTAGCCCTGTCCGTTGCTGGTTCCTCTCTCTGGAATGACATCCCACTGAATATTCATCAAGGCCCCTTGTTGCCCATCTTTAAAATCTGCCTCAAAACTCATTTGTACTCTGGCATTTGACTCAGTATGACTCAGACTTGGTCTTATTTTTACTCGCTTCTGCTTTCTACTGTCTTTGTAAGTGATTTATTGCTTTGTTGTTTTACAGTATATATATGATAGTTGCTCCAGGGACAGCACTTTGTATACAGCGTTGCCATTATGAAAGTGCTCTATGAATACAGTTTAGTTGAGTTGAGCATGTCCCCGGAAGTATGGAAACATGTAATTCTGGAGTTTGACTCAGTTATTGCTCCTTCTTTGGTGAATCGTAAATCACTCATGGGACCAGGAAGTACGTCAGAGTGGCAGTACATCCTCTCACTCGTCAAAAAATAATGCAGTATGTTCAGTAAGGTTTGGTCCCCGCCTTTGCTGTGCGCGAATAATCATAGACACACAGACAGTTGTTAGTTGTATTAAGATCATCCTGTCGACTTGATATTTAATTTAAAACAGATTCTTTTCTTACAGTGTACACTAGGTGTTCAATTACCTGACACGTTTCGGCGTATACTTCCGCTTGCGTCAGAGTGTCACGGATGTTGTTGTGACGCGCCTTTTTCAGGTGGTGTCACTATGGTGGTGGTAGAGAGCATGTATAGTTCTCGCTTCCGGATTTCCGGCGCTGGATCAGGCAGGCCATTGAAATCCGGAAGCGAGAACCAAGGATCATCAACAGGGATGAGGGAGCTTACATGCTCTCTACCACCTGGAGCAGTATCCTGGAGGGACGAGCAGACAGCGGGGGGCGTAACTTGCCTGTCAGATCTGACAGGTAGGTCACGCCTTCATAGTAACACCAGCTGAAAAAGGCACGTCACAACAACATCCGTAACACTCTGACGAAGGCGTAAGTATATGCGAAATATGTCAGGTAATTGAACACCTAATATACAGTGTCTGTAGGAAAATAATCTGTTTTAAATTAGATCACAGACAGTGCAATTCTATTTCCACTCATGCATGTGTCTGCGCTCAAATGAAGTGAGTAATATGAATCGCTCAAAGAAGTGATCCATTCAGTCACACTCAGTCAAATTTGTTGTGTTCTTTCCCATTAGCTATCCTGCCTGCCTTTTTATATCAATGGGCGCCACGGCTGCTCTCAAAACCTAGCTTGTAGCTCCACATTTTCAGCATGGCATCCCTGATTCATGGGTGAAAAGACATTTTGATCATCTCCTCTTTCTGAAAAACTGCTTCAAACACCAAAGAGTATGCAGAAAAGTGGTTCGGATTGCATGCCTGTCTGTCTTATGTGTTGTATTATTTTGTTATTATGATATGACTTCAAGATGGACCACGGTAGTGGTTGCCTTTACAGCAGCTTCTATACGTTTTGTTCTACTTTATTCCTTTCAGAACTATGCTGCTGTAAATTGGAATTTCTCCATTGTGAGACGAATAAAGATTTTTATCTTGTAATTACGCTGACTCACAGGGATGATATGCAAACTATACATTTCTCCCCCTCTGTGTAAGCTCTCAGTCGTACAGGAGTGGTCCATCGATGAGAAGGTTTCTTCAGCCGTCATCTGTACAATTCTTCAAAATTGTACAGATGACGGCTGAAGAAACCTTCTCATCGACAAACTATACATTGATAATATAATAACACAAAAAAAACAAACAAACAAAAACAAGATAGCAGACTAGGTAGGTTGTTAGATAGGAAGCTAAGTAGAATCAAGCATTCAACATTCAGATCGGCTCCGCCACGCAGACAACCTCACAATGCTGAAAACATCAAGCATATTTTTCCTGTGCCATATTTATTGCAGCATTACCAACATCTCCTTGTTTTTCTGTGCAGCTTCTTCATCACAATGTGACAATGATGATGCTGACAGTGCTGCGGGTTTGACCTTTCCTTCTTGCCATGCCATGCTCCCATATCCCTGTGGCCAGCAGTAGCCCTGTCACCTATAATCAGGGCCACACTTTGACCGCCAAGCTGCTCTCCCAGTCGGCACTAAAAGGTACATTCAGATTGTTTATTTACCTGCATATGATTTTTCCGTCCGATACTGCTTTTTTACCTGTTGTTGTGGTTGAGGACATTACAAGGAAAAAGTTCAATTTCACATTTCTGGAGGTGACCAACAGCATAACAGCCATGCTCCAGGCATTTTTCAACATGTAGAACTAGATATTTTTTTTTCTTCACATACAGGTTGCACCGCATTATAAAGCACATATATTATAAAGCAGGCTACAAAAGTGGCTACAGTGGTGTTATGCATCCACTAGATAGAGCTACACTAAAGGGAACACGCAATACAGCTTTATAGTGAGCTTTCACAACCATTGCAGATGTAAAAAATGCTTTCCTGAACATGTAAAATACTACGTGAAAGAAATCAGAAGATTTATCCTGTTACACGGTGCATAACTGGATTATGAGGCACACTGTCAGCTTCATTGACGTGCGGTGAGGTTCATGGCTGGTGAGGCACTGACGTCATCACAGTCAGATTTACATCCTTATCATGTATTTTGTTTTTCTACTTTCATTCCTTTCATCACTTTGCTACTGTGAAATGTAAATTTCTCCACTGTGAGACTAATAAAGGCAAATCCAATCCAATCCAATCCAATATGAACTCCACAGAGTAGCTTATTCACCATTTGATTGGCAACAGTTCACATGTTTTGTTTAAAATGTCATGTCAGCGTTCTTTATACACTGTATACAAACTGTAGCATCGAAAAAAGATTTGAAAAAACGTTATTATCGTGTTACCTTTACTTATAAATGAAGTCCAAGTCTCTCTGTCTCAATGGAAATCACTGCCAGTGAAGAAAGTTGTCCTAAATCAGTCCTGTTCCGACTGTGTGTTTTCAGTCTTTTGTGCTTAGAATGACCGCTCCACTGATGCTGTAGTAGCTGGAACAGTGAGCACGAGCTGGACCAACTTTGTTTGTTTCAATGAGATCCTTCTTGGCCAAAACCTGAGAAGGTTTCCAGGAGATTTACATTCATCCCTCACCGTTTGTGAGCTTTGTGAGCTATAGAGTCCGGTGTTTGTCTTCCTTTAATTATTATCTCCTGCTTCAATTGAAAGTCCAGTTTAGAAAATTCTTTCACTTTAGATATGTAATCCTTCATTCTGAAAATAAGGCCAAGCAACACGAAAAAATGACTGGATGGTTGCACTAAACTTGCTAACTGTTTACTGTAGCTTGCTCTCACTAATTCTATTATTCTGCAGCCGAGGAGTAGCAAGAAGAGTCTGTCATCACCAGCGCCCCCTGTCATGAGGCAGGAGAACTGTGTGTCTCACCTATGCACACAGTTTTGATAAAAATAAAATAAAATAAACACTGTACTACAGTGTTTATAATGTACAGTGACTGTACATTATATACACCAGCTAAACTGTAGAAATTGAGTTCATATAATAAAAGTGTTTGAACACTTTAATAGCGATATGCAGAGGGACAGCAATGCGGTCTCACTCCCAAGCAAGCCAGCACAGTTTGCATAGTGATAGCGCAATCCATGGTGAGGCCCAGCCGGCTGCTGCCTCACCGCTCGTCTCCACTTAGTGTTTGAACGGTAAATGTGAAAATTCAGCGATTTTGAAAAAAAATCCAGAAATGGTGAAGTTAAATGGAAAAGAACATTAAAGTACAAAACACTAAATAAATATAACTGTTTAATTTATTTTGTCATTTGATATTTCCACGATGACAGGTGAGGCACAGCCTCACCTGCCTCCCCTGACTGCACGTCACTGGTCAGCTTGCTTTCTTTTTCACTGATATTTTTATTGAGATAAATAGGCTACTTGAGACATTCATAATATGACCAAAACATCATCATTCCATATTCTATTATGCGGAGGGGTGTAGAAATGAGCAACATTTACGGTGTTACATATATTCAAGTAACTTTTTGGATAAAATGTATTTCAAAGAAGTTTGAATCCAACATGTGAGGATAAGAAATTCAGATAAGGATGATAGATGGATTGATACTTTTTACTTATAGTTGAGAATTTTCATGAATGGGACGTCAAAGAAAAGAAAGAAATATATACAATATGTTCAATGAGCCCCCATGAGCGCAAGCGCGCTATTCGGATTAATATTATTATTTAAGAAGTATGAATAAAGCAGAAAAAGACCCCATCTGTTTTTTTATTCATCTGTGGAGGAGGTCATTTTGCCTTGTTCGACCACTTGCTATCGACTGAAAAGGACACCACAAAGGGACTCAGTTTGTGAACGTCACACTTGGTTTGGCATACGGGAGACGAGGGTTCGAATCCCACTTGGGGCAGAGAAAATGAGCACAAAACATCATCCAGTGTGGGTCCTTGGGCAAGACCCTTCATGCTAATGCCTACCTCATACAATGATGAGAGACAATACATCGAATGACATGCCGGCTCAGACGTCGCCCGGTCAAACAAGGTCTGCGTCAGGTGCTGGTGAACCAGAGCACCTTGATGATTAATGGGCTACTGGAACAAAGCTGAAATGGACGAGATGTGATAACATGGCTCTGTTGGAATGCTACTACTCAAGCAACCCTAGTCAGAGGGGTTACATGCGGAGAATGGGGGCTGAATGGTTACTTCGAAACCCACAGTCACGGTTGACCACGAAACAACTAGTAGCTCAGTGTTCCAATATCCACAAACTGCAATTGCTATCACAACTTGAGATTGATGAGGTACAACACAAAGTCCGAGGTGAAGGGCCCCAGGCTGCCACATCAGAGGAAGAGGTTAAACCAGAGATTGGGAGGCAAGCCCCAATGAATGATGAGATTGGGAAGCCAGCCCCAATGAATGAAATGCTGAGCGAAGCAGCAACTGACCTGAGAGATAAGATCATGGCAAGAATCAATACTGGGCAACTAAGAAACCGATTACAACGGCTATGTGAAGTACCACCTGAAAGTCTCATGGAAACTGTGAATGCAGCACTGAGAACGATCCCGACCGGAACGATCACGGAAACCAATGAGCTGATATACACTTCAGCATCAGTGATCCTAAAGATGCTTGGCTACAAGAGCAACCATGAGAGCCACGAGATTCATTACCCACCATGGAAAAGACGGTTGGAGGCTAAGATCAAGTCGGCTCGGAAAGATGTGAGTCAATTGACGGAGACCCAGAGAGGTGTGAATAAAAGGCCAATACCCAAGAGGTACATGCAGATAACCATACCTGAAGCACTCGAAACTGCCAAACAAAGGCTCCAGGCCTTGTCCAGTCGCCTAAAGAGGTACACGAAAGAGAATGAGGCCAGAAGAATAAACAGGCTGTTCGCAACACAACCTCCGAAAGTGTACGCTCAGTGGCAGGGTTCTAACAGCAGAGCGGACCCTCCAAGGCTGGAAACTGAAAGATACTGGAAAGGCATATGGGAGAAGGAGGTCGCACATAACAGCAGTGCACAATGGCTGGTGACTCTGAAAGAGGAGCAGAGATACCTCCCTGAACAGAACCCAGTTACCATCACAGCGGCAAACATACAAGAAAGAGTCTCAGGTATGAAAAACTGGACGGCACCAGGCCCGGATATGGTCCACACCTACTGGCTAAAGAAACTCACAGCACTCCACGAGCGCCTAGCAGCACAAATGAACCAGTTGCTGATGGATGGGACTCACCCAGGATGGCTAAACAAAAGGCGAACAATCCTGATCATGAAGGATTCCTCAAAGGGTGCAGTTCCTTCCAACTATCGGCCAATAACCAGAACATGGAAGCTCATGTCAGGCATCATTGCGGCTAAGATAAGTGGGCACATGGATCATTGCATGAGCAAAGCACAGAAAGGCATTGGTAGAGATACTAGAGGTGCCAAACATCAGCTACTGGTTGACAGAACAGTCGCACAATACTGCAGGTCCCGACATATCAACCTGTGCACAGCCTGGATTGATTACAAGAAAGCATATGACTTGATGCCACACACATGGATCATTGAATGCTTGGAGTTGTATAAGGTCAACAGGACCCTGAGAGCCTTCGTTGCAAACTCGATGAGGATGTGGAAAACCACACTTGAAGCCAATGGCAAGCCACTAACGCAAGTGTCCATCAAACGTGGCATATACCAAGGTGATGCACTCTCCCCACTGCTGTTCTGCATAGGACTGAACCCCCTCAGCCAGATAATCACCAAGACAGGCTATGGAATCCGCCTCAGAAATGGAGCTACGATCAGTCACCTCCTTTACATGGATGACATAAAGCTGTATGCTAAGAGCGAAAGGGACATAGACTCCCTGATCCACACAACCAGGATCTACAGCAGTGATATCGGGATGTCATTCGGGCTGGAGAAATGTAGTCGGATGGTGACTAAGAGGGGCAAGGTAGTCCACACTGAAGGGGTCTCACTCCCTGAAGGAACAATAGCAGACATTGAAAACAGCTACAAGTACCTTGGTATACCACAGGCCAATGGCAACCTTGAACTAGCAACAAGGAAAGCAGCTATGACCAAATACCTCCAGTGGGTGAGGCAAATCCTCAGAAGCCAGCTCAATGGCAAGAACAAGACCCGGGCAATAAACGTCTATGCCCTGCCTTTGATCTGATACCCTGCAGGAATAATAAGGTGGCCAAAGGAAGAGATTCAGACCACGGATGTTAAGACCCGAAAACTCCTCACCATGCATGGAGGGTTCCATTCCAAGTCCAGCACCCTGAGACTGTACACAAGCCGTAAGGAAGGAGGCCGGGGACTAGTGAGTGTGAGAGCCACTGTCCAGGATGAAACATCCAAGCTCCATGAATCCATCAAAGAGAAAGCTCCAACGGATGATGTACTCAGAGAATGTCTCAGACAATGGGGAACAAAGGATGAGGTGCTGGAAGAGGGACAATCATGGGAGGAAACTTTGCTGCTTTGAAATGTAAATTTCTCCACTGCGAGACTAATAAAGGCAAATCCAATTGAATGCAATCCAAAAGCCCCCACACGGGATGTACCACCGAACTATAACAGAAGTGGCTGATCTCAAGAAGTCCTATCAGTAGCTAGAGAGGGCTGGCCTAAAGGACAGCACAGATGCACTCATCCTGGCTGCTCAAGAGCAGGCCCTGAACACCAGAGCCATCGAGGCAGGGATATACCACACCAGACAAGACCCAAGGTGTAGGTTGTGCAAAGAGGCACCTGAGACAATCCAACACATAACTGCAGGGTGTAAGATGCTGGCAGGGGAAGCCTACATGGAGCGCCATAACGAGGTGGCTGGCGACTGGAAACCCCAAGGTCAAAATGGGTAACACCTCCCAAGGTAGTAGAGAATGACCAAGCAAAGATCCTGTGGGACTTCCAGATACAGACTGACAAGATGGTAATGGCCAACCAACCAGATATCGTGCTCATAGATAAACGGCAAAGGAAAGCCGTTGTCGTGGATGTAGCGGTCCCGAGTGATGGAAACATCAGAAAGAAGGAACATGAGAAAATCGAGAAATACCAAGGGCTCAGAGAGGAGCTGTCGTGCCTGTGGTGGTCGGAGCACTCGGGGCAGTGACCCACAAACTCGACAAGTGGTTGCAATAGATCCCGGAAACAACATCGGATATCTCGGTCCAGAAAAGCGCAGTGCTGGGAACAGCACAGATACTGCACAGAACCCTCAAGCTTCCTGGCCTCTGGTAGAGAACCCGAGATAAAGATGCGGGACAGACACCACCTATGATGGGTGAGACGAGTATATATATATATATATATATATATATATATATATATATATATATATATATATATATATATATATATATATATATATATATATATATATATATATATATATATATATATAAAATCATTCTTTATAAGGAAAAAAAGTTGACATCACACTAAAATGACAAGCGTGACCAGAGTTGTAATTGAATGAAAGTAGACAAACTTTTCATGTTTTTCTTGAACACAAACTGAATGCAGCGTTATTTCTACCCGATGACCATTTTTGTAAACACACTCATTTTGGTATCTGTGGACATTTTTTTAACAAAAGTTCAAAAATGCCATATTTTGTTAGACTTCCCCTTTACATGTACTGGGAGGAAGACCAGAATTAGCAATTCAACCCTCAGAGCATTGTGCCACTGCATGTGTCATCAAAACATAAAGCGTGATGATGGCAGGCTGGGGACGAGAAGAGCCCACAGCGGTCACTGCACTCAGGAAATGTGTACTGGTTGGCAACATGTCAGGCCTTATAGAATTTCAGTTACATGAAGTCGCAGCTGGGCCATCGTAAGTATTATATTAAAAAAAAAGCAATGAAGGAGAATGAGGACGCTTTCTACTACCGTGGACTGAATGATGGCAACAATGGGGGAAATCCCAGTCCCAATGTGAGTCTATTTCTTTAATACATTTTTGGATTGGTGTGAGGAATTCCAAAGTCAAGTGAATTAAAACTTTATTTTCAAATGTGACATTTGAATTTCCTACCCTCTCAAACAGACAACAGACAACACGAGGCGCGACTGGGGTGCCCTTGCCGCCAAAGAACAGTTGATTGAATTATGAATTATGAACTATAAACTCAACTAGTTTGTTTCGAAGATAATCTTTCCATACTTGATTTATAACAATGCCTTCTACAAATGCATGTTCCAGTTTCTTTTTCTTTGTTTGACACTTTAAAGGACAACCGACGTCTCCGGACAAGTTGTGTCCATAATTTGTAAAATCGCTTCAAATGACTTCTACTGAGCGTATTTTAATAAGATTCCACCGCATATAGCTATATTTTACGTTTTAAGACTCGCGCTGAATATTCAGGACGTTTTTTTGAGTTGGTGACGAGTCCGTACGTGACGTCACTAAAGGAACGCCCCTGACCGAAAAAAAAAGACACATTGTAGCAGTCCTTCCATCACGTCAATGTATTTTGCAGTACTTGTTTGGTCTGAAAACCTCGTGTTGCACCAAAAAGCCGCCAGAAGGCCAGAAGAGGGCGTCGTTTTTTTTGTTCTTTTGACTTCAAGACGGCGCCGCGAGAGTGGCTGCATTTCCAGCAGCTCCTGTATTTTGCTTTTCTACTTTCATTTCTTTCATAACTTTGCTGCTGTGAAATGTAAATTTCTCCACTGCGAGACTAATAAAGGAAAATCCAATCCAATCCAATCCAATCGCCTTTTTCAGGAATTTATCAGCCTGTGGAAACGGAGGTGGCCACAGGAAGTCGCCATTTTGTGCCTCTTTTTTTGGTTGAGGGATTTACCCCCAATGTTGCCTCAAAATGTCACAAATAAATTATTTAATTGATTGCAAACATGTATGCTTTCCTGTTCAGAACTATTTGAATCATATTCATAACTGGATGTGTAACAAGAAAGCATATTGTCCGAATCTGAAGCCATTGTTTTGATTCTCCAGCAATGCAAGACGTCTTGGCGTGACGTCACGAACTGGGGGTGGGACTTTCTAAAAATGCTAAATGTTTTTGCAGATTTTGGACACTTTAAGTCATTTTTATTGGTGTTTTGCATTTGAATAAAAATATCATACTGCGTGTTTTGGGTATTTTAGATGCTCTAAAACGTTTTTCTGATGTCAGTTAAGAAACAACAAAGTAATGTCAGTTGTCCTTTAAAGGTCCACAAAGTATTGAATGATCTATATTTAATGACAGTGACAATAAGTCTGACACAGTTGATTTTAGATTCGCAACATCGTTCAAAGTGCATCTATCAATCCTGAGCACCTATTCAATGATCCCATTGCTGAATGAAAACATGTTGTTTTCTACTTGTTCCAAACTGAGAGTGAGTATTTGATTTTAATAGTGGAAATGCGTGTGTGTGTGTGTGTTGTGTGTGTGTGTGTGTGTGTGTGTGTGTGTGTGTGTGTGTGTGTGTGTGTGTGTGTGTGTGTGTGTGCGTGTGTGTCTGTGTGCGTGTGAACGACAAAACATTTGATTTATGTGAGCATTTAGAGGTGGGAACGGACAGCACACAAAAGCATATGGCTTTTGCATTGAAAAAAAAATCAATGGACATCTCTGTCTCATCTTGTTTGATTGACTTCCTTCTTATTTTTCTCTGTGTTACAAAATAATTTGTCTAAATGACACTGTCACATTTTTTTCTAATTAATTGGACTTGTTTACTATGGAGACAGACATGAGGATTACTTCTCTGTGCACGAGTGCAATTAACACCTTTGTAATTGAAGAGGAGCTGAAATGTTCATTTGCAGAAGCTTCCTTGCACTTCAGTTGACTAAGGAAAGTGCAACAATCACTTTAAAGGACAACCAACATCACTTTTTTGGTTCCTAACTGACATCAGAAAAACGTTTTATAGCATCTAAAATACCCAAAACACGCAGGCTGATATTTTTAGTCAAATGCAAAACACCAATAAAAATGACTTAAAGTGTCCAAAATCTGCAAAAAAATTGAGCTGCGAATTGGGCATTTTCAGAAAGTCCCGCCCCCAGTTCGTGACGTCACCCTAAGATGTCTTGCCTTGCTCGAGAATCAAAACAATGGCTTCAGATTTGGAGCATATGCTTTCTTGTTACACATCCAGTTATGAATATGATTCAAATAATTCTGAAGAGGGCGGCCCGGTAGTCAGGTGGTTAGCACACCGGCTTCAGAGTGCAGAGGTCGCTGGTTCGCGTCCCGGTCCGGCCTCCCTGTGTGGAGCTTGCATGTTCTCCCCGGTCCCGTGTGGGTTTTCTCCGGGTCCTCCGGTTTCCTCCCACACTCCAAAAACATGCATGGCAGGCAGATTGACCACTCCAAATTGTCCCTAGGTGTGAGTGTGAGACTGACTATTGTATGTCTTTGTGTGCCCTGCGATTGGCTGGCAACCAATTCAGGGTGTCCCCCGCCTCGTGCCCGAAGACAGCTGAGATAGGCTCCAGCAACCCCCGCGACCCTAATGAGGAATACGTGCTACGGAAAATGAGATGAGATGAGTTCTGAAGAGGAAAGTATTATGTTTGAGCTCGCAGTGAGTATAATATGTTTGCAATCGATTAAAGAAGGTCTTCAGGGTCATTTTGAGTGATCAAGACTGAGGTGTAGTGTCACAGAAAATGCAGAAGATGGCGGCAGAGCTCCGTTGGAAATAGTTTTATTCTTCAACTTGGAATTTTTGTCAACGAATATGAAAGAGGTGTCTCGGTGTAACACAACGATTCACCATTGCGTTATTTATGTGTTTTCCTTCTAATTTCGCCATCAACATGGATCAACACGAGGTTTCCAGACCAAACAAAGTCCCGCAAAATGCATTAAGGTGATGCAAGGTATATCCTTTCTCTGTGAGGGGCGTTCCTTCAGTGACGTAGGGTGAGGACTCGTCACCAACTCAAAAACAAGACTTCCGGAATGTTCAGCGCAAGTCTTAAAACGTAAAATATAGCTATATGCGGTGCAAAT
Source organism: Hippocampus bargibanti (assembly GCF_051943395.1). Classification (NCBI taxonomy): domain Eukaryota; kingdom Metazoa; phylum Chordata; class Actinopteri; order Syngnathiformes; family Syngnathidae; genus Hippocampus; species Hippocampus bargibanti. Next base: position 13,465,389 of record NC_142736.1, on the reverse strand, counting down.
TTTGTAAAATACGCTCAGTAGAAGTCATTTGAAGCAATTTTACAAATTATAGACACAACTTGTCCGGAGACGTTGGTTGTCATTTAAGCAATTTCTAATGTGCGTATTATGGATGGCAGCAAGTATATAAGCTGATTTATTTGCCCACAAAGCTTTGCAAAGGAAGATGTCAGTTACTGTCCATCTATAATATAAACCCTCCATTTATACAACTTATTTTATCTTCATTCTAAAATTACCAGCAATTCCTACAGGCTGATTTTATGCCTTGAAACATGGTTCACCAGTAGAACAGCGTTAGCAAAAGAGCAGGTGGATTGTGTGTGTGTGTGCGTGTGTGTGTGCCTGCGTGTGTGTGTGTTTCTTTGTGTGTGTGTGTGTGTGTGTGTGTGTGTGTGTGTGTCATGTGGGCCTTGTACAATCCCAGCAGCAACAAGCAGGCGTTTGAGTGGGCAGGAAACAACCCTTGTGGCTCGGTTCCATCAAACTGTAATCCTCAGCACATCATTACCGTGGCAGGGTCACCTCTCCACGACTGCTCAGGGCAGGAGCTGATGTAACACACACAAACACACGCACTCTCCCACACTCATATTCACGCACACACAACAACAACTTCACTTGCTATTATGCTATTATCCACTGTGTCGCCAATGTTTTTTCTTGACAGTTCTTATTTTTTTTGGCCAGCCCCTATAATGAATCTTTCTGAAGAGGGCCAGACAAGGCTTCTAGATCATGAATTATACATGATCCAACCCTTCCTCACCTGCACCATTTCTCAACGCGCTCTTCTCTTTTTCACCATGCCAGTGTCTTTTGCGGCACCAGCACTTTGCCCAATATGACGCATTCCTACTCAAATGGGGCCGATACGACCAGTCAGACTTTAGTTCGCTGACGAAGCCTTTTGGATAGGAGGCGAAACGTCCGAAACCTTCACTTTTGTACAGATGACGGCTGAAGAAACCTTCTCATCGATGGACCACTCCTGTACGACTGAGAGCTTACACAGACGTATTCCTCCTCATAGAAAAATACACCTTTGTCCACGGCTTGCAAGCCACTTGTGTTCCCGTTCTCTTGTTTTTTATTGTATTTTTTTAAACCATGATTTGGATGTTATTTACTCAGCGTGGGTAGAAATACATTCTACCCCACAAGTGAGGGACATTAACTCAAAGGTGCAACTTTCTTGTTTTTGCCCCGTTTGAAGGGCAGCTTGTTCATTGCTCTCATCACACTCAGATAAAGAGTAAATCACCTCTCTGGTCTAATCCTCTCATTCCATCTAAATACGTCTGGAAGATGTTGTGTCATGCAACTCATATCTTCTTCTTTTCCTTTCAGCTTTTCCTTTCAGGGGTCACGTCTGTGTAAGCTCTCAGTCGTGGTCCATCGATGAAAAGGTTTCTTCAGCCGTCATCTGTACTTTTTTTGAAGGTGTCGGACGTTTTGCTTCTTATCCAAGATGCTTCTTCAGCGAACTAAAGTCTTACTGGTAGTATCGGCCCTATATATATATATATATATATATATATATATATATATATATATATATATATATCCCTAATGTCCAGACATAGCGGCGCCGGACACTGCTATGATAGGTCCCTACTCTCAGGTTGGGGGGGAGCAGAGGACCACTCCCTGCGGCCCCACCGATTGTTCCTACATTCCTGACTAACGACTGGCCTGATTGCCCCACTCCCTCCGGTATCCCCTCCTCAGCATTATGAATGTTGCCTAACCTATGTTGCCTAAGCAGGCTATTGTATGAACGATCCAAATTGAACCTCACCCCACCAAACCGGTTTAATGAAGGATTTAGTTGTTTTATGAAAATCGCTTCTTGTACTCCCCTTTCAAACCGTCTGTGTTCTTTCGCGAAGATTTTAACCTCATTGTCGTCAAATGAGTGGTTGCTAGCTTTTAGGTGCATACTTCCTTTCAGGGGTCACCACAGCGAATCAGTGTCCTCCATCTTCCGAGGTTTGATTCGCGTGTTTGTTTTAGCCAAGCTTTTCCATTGGACGCCCTTCCTGACACAACCTTCTGTATTTATTTGGGCTTGGGACCGTCATAAGAAGACACTGGCTTGTGTCCCCTTGTGGTTACAGGACAAGCAACTCATTTTGATGGCAATTCATACCTACATACCCTATAATCACATGAGACATTCTAAATTGATGGTTGCCGTGGTGGCAGGGGTGTGAAATTTTCCTCCATCACATGTTTTTATATTTTAGTTTTGAGCAGCATGTTATAAGAAATAGTGCTCTATCTGAAGTGTCCATTGTATATATCCATGCTATGTTTTTAATTCAATTCACATGCTATAAGCACTTGAAGTGCTAAAATTCTATCCTAGTCAAGGTCTACACTGTGCAATAATAATACATAGTCTACACAGTATTATAATTGCAATGCTCATAATAATAATCATTAAAAGCTTGTCTCTGAATAGCGGGTATCATTTCATTGTGTTATTCGGAGTAGCGCACAGCTGTCTCAATGCCTGCAGCAATTTTTGACTCGATATGTGATGATGCATGAGGCACTACTCTGTGAAGCAGACCCGAGACAAAAAGGCTATTGAAGAGAATGACAAATATAAAGGGAGAAAAAGAAAACATATTTTAACACGTGTGTTAAGCAGTGAATCTTGTTTTGGGTTCTTTTGAAATCATGATCGCCCACTGAGGGGGAACACTATGCAGAGCTGTCCACATTTATTTCTGCTTGTGTCTGTGTCATGTTTTGGTGTGTGCATGGATACAAGGTGGGGGAGTAATAAGTAGGAGGTAGAGCATGAAAAAGGTTTGGGAGGTGAAAAAAATCTCATCATCACAGAAGGGAAGCCATGGGAGTGTGTTCTGCTCCCAAAGCCAGATGTATTTAGCTGGGTAATGATAGTCATCTGGGGCGACAGACAGTGTGTTTGTTCTGTAGGGTGTGCGACTTTGAGTGTGTGTGATTGTCACAACATAGTGTCACAGCCAATGTTAGGGATGCTCCTTTTGTGTTTGGCTAGTTGGCAGCCTGTCTGCCTGCCTGCCTGCTTGCTTGAGCGGCTTCCTTACATTTGTGTGCAAGCCAAGAAACTAACTCGCAATCATTGCACTTTAATATAATTTCTTGACTGTGTTCATTTTTTGGCCTTCAAACCGACTTTATTGTTCTTCATTTCATCATACAGTGTATACTATATACTGTTTTGCATATTGAACTCTTTCACTTCCAGACAATGAGCAAAATACACCTGCAGCTAAAAATGTTGGAATGCATTAGGGCACACAAAAAGTGTATCGATATCACAATTCTCCATCCAAATTCGATGTTTGACTTAGAAATGGACTCCTCTCTCCATATGTTTGCTCTCCCTCTTCATAAATAGGGGTGAGTAGAAAGTGCCTAATTAGTACGAGTATCAACATTGTAAACAGTAAATTATACACAACAAACAAATGAACCCACACAAATACAAACATAACCTCCTTGGTGGAAGCAATGATACATGTTTTTTTTTCTTTCCTGAATCGCTACGGTTGTATAAGGATTGGATGGTTGGTTATGTACTCGTGGTTATGATTGGTGGGTCTTAACAGGACACGGTCTGATACTTGGTTTCTCTTATCATGGGTTACCTGATGTGAACCCTGAGGTGAAAGATGGTCCTACATGGAGGTGTGCACATACAGTACATAACACCCCTCTTTGAGGCTGTATGGGTGCTTAACGGTGGCTTGTTGGAATTGATGTAAAAATATTAGCTCCAGGCTATTCGTCTGAATCCTGTTGATGAAGCCACTAAGGGTAAAAAAAAAGAAAATGGGCCTCTGCTTCCATGAATCTTGAAAATCCCTGGTGAATGGAATGAGAGAAGGCAAACTAAGATAAGAAGAGCAAAAGAGGGAAGAATTGGCTATAACACAGTGACTGTGGGTGCGTTGTTAAAAAAACACAATCCAATGTGTTTGTACGTGGAGAACAAAGTGCGTTGAAATCAATAGAATACAGTCAGAAGGCTTGAAATGCCATTTCAAGCAGCACTGGTGGAAAGATAGTGTGCCTTTGGCATTGTGGTTACAATGCAAATTTTGTTCAAAGACACCCTCTTATAAAGCTAAAAGAGTTCACACCACTTTTATCCTGAATTTTTTGTCAGTCACGATCAAGTTATCTGGTGATGACTTTGTTTGCCCCCAACTAATCAGTTGCGGTTTGTTGACCTTTTGTCATGATCTGGTTGGCGACCAACGGGTGGCACAGTCGGCCCCGCCTGCACCTGCACAGGTGCTGGTCGTCCCGATCGGTGGCAGCCTGCCACGTTCGGATTGGCGACCAACGGGTAGCGCTGTCAGCCCTGCCTGCAGGCTCGCAGGTGCTGGTCGTTACAATCAGTGGCAGTCAAAAGGACTCCCGGCCACCTGCTAATACAAAAAGATAGTAAACAGAACACATCACATATTTCATCGTCGAGCAACAAGCCATATCCTAGCATGACGGCGAATATCCAACCAAGCTAATATTAGCTAATGTTTTTGACAAATATCTGAGCCACCGAACTGATGGCTCAGAATCAGAATCACCATACAGATACTGGCTGTGATTGGCTGGCAACCAAAGCAGGGTGTACCACATCTACTGCCCCAAGACCGCTGAGATAGAATCCAGCATGCTCACAACCCTTGTGAAGATAAGCGGATTAGAAAATCGATGGATGGATACTGATGTTGGACGAGGATGCCTGGCTCTCCCTTTTGAATCTCATTCACATTTTGACTTGAGCTCAAGACTCCATGCATGTCAGTCAACTTTATTCACACCAAACTCTTTCATGCATGTCCTGTCAGTTATTGTGATTGACTGTTTTTCCATTAAGTGTGCTGCATCAGGGTTGTCAGGGGTAGGTTCTTGCAAAGAGCTATAACAAATGGATAGTTGGATTTTTTTTGGTTTTTTTATGACACTGAGAGATGGCAATCAGGGGGAGATGTGTCTTGAAGATAAAGGATGGAAAAAAGAAGGAGAGACAAGAGCGCCTCTTAAGGGACCTCCATCAGCCTGTCATTAGGAGGTTAATGAAGCCAGCATCACTGCTGCCGAGTAACCAATGATTCACTCTCACTCTCTCAGCCTCCCACAACACACAACCATGAGCGCGCCCACACACACACACACACACGCACGCACGCACGCACACACACACACACACACACGCACACACACATGCACATGCACACACCGATTATATTCATTCAATTACTCAAATCATAGTTTTGTCAATGCTAACCGTCTTTGTTGTCTCGGTGAACGTGCAGCTATATATATATACTGTAAACTCTATACTGTATATATACATATATATATATATATATATATATATATATATATATATATATATATATATATATATATATATATTATATATATATATATATATATATATATATATATATATATATATATATATATATATATATATATATATGTATGTCATACATATTAGCATATTTGACAATAAAGCTGACTTTGACTTTTTGACTTCGATAAAGCTACATATATATATTTTATATATATATATATATATATATATATATATATATATATATATATATATATATATATATATATATATATATATATATATATATATATATATATGTCATACATATTAGCATATTTGACAATAAAGCTGACTTTGACTTTTTGACTTCGAGGCGCAGGTGGACGGAGGAAGGACATTTATTGTTTGGAAGGTGAGTCCCCTTCCATAAAAAAACTTCGTGGAGCTCTTCTGTCTGAGGGGTGCTCACACGTTCAAATCTCTTTGCTCCAGATGACTCGGCTACAGGATGTTATTTTCTCTTAAAATATCTATCCAATGACACTTGCTCTCACTCCCATAGCCACATCACTCGATTTCACAGCCTCCTTATGCTTTAATATCATACTGATCATAGATTTCGCCATGCCACGATTTTCAAGTGCGTTGTCTCATCTGCCAGTTATCAGAGTGAACTCAGGTAATGGCAAACAATTGACAAACGTAATTATGTTGTGTTGTGCAACATATGCGGATATACATCAACATAAATTGCAATAATCTTCACTATATTTCTCAATAAATATGAGTAAATCATTTTGACTTGGTCAATTCAAAAGTAGCTTCCTTGCTGAAAAAAGTGTGAGCACCCCAGCCCTAGCCAGATCAGACACTGGCACACCTCCTTCATATTTTGCTATTATTTCTTTCTTAAATGCAATAGTTGTACACACTACTTTTATTTTTTCACTTGTAGCAGCACTTACTTTCTTTGGAGGCATGATTAGGGGCTAATACTCTTCGTACACCTATATTAAACGCGAGAGCAAAACGCAGCACGTCCGCAAGCGACAACAGTTGGTCACGAAGTGAGCGATACACCTGTACGCCGCTCAGCATCCCATCCTCGCGTATACACTCACGCATCGTACCGGTGTTCGAAATCCGATTGTTGTTCGAACTACGAAGCAAGAATTTCTTGAATATTTTGTTCGGACTCTGATTTGTTCGAAAACCGAGGTTCCACTGTATATACAGTGGGGCCTCGGTTTACGAACATCTTGCCTTACAAACTTTGCGGTTTACGAACGTTAAATTAATGAACATTAAACCTTGGATTAAGCACTACTTTTCGCGATAAACACCCTCCACCACGGCTGGTGGAGTAATCTTCAGCGGAAGAACACCAAAGCACACGACAGAACAGCGCCCCAGCCGGCCTACCTTTCTTCACCCCCTTTCTATGAGTGCACACGTCGATCGTCTTCAACGATACTTTTACTGTTATGGGACCGAAAAAGACCCCACCACAGGCTCGGGTTCAGCCGAAGAAGACACAAACCAAAATTACAGTTGAGGAGAAGAAGGAGATCATTGAGAAACACGAACGAGGTGTGCGTTTGTGGCATTATTTACGCTATGCTTTCACGTGACTAATGACACAGAATTTGTCACATGCGAGTTGACAGCTGGGGCGGGCGGGGCCGCCGCTCCAGACCTCCGCCAGCTGCTGGTAATCCCCTCATCACTGATACTGACGCATTTCAACGAGTCGCTGTCACCTCACCAGTAACATGATTACGACGCCTAGCGCCTCTCCAGTGTCTTGGATTTACCAGCACAAGAGTTTACTTTGCCCGAGGTGATTGTTAGCCGCGATCGCGTAAGTTTGTTGCTTTCCGGGATCGCGAGCTTTTTTTCACCCCAGCGTGCCATTTTATTTTGCCTAGCTTGATAGGCTGGACGGTTCACCTCCGCCCACCTTCTTGTGTCGCGTCAATCCGGGTCCGTGGAATCATCGGACTCGCGCCTTTTATTTTAATAAAACCTCTGCCAGCACCTACGTCTCTGCCGCCTGCTTAGGGATCCAACCCCTTTTATTAACGTTCTGACGAGTCGGCTATCCCTGTCATGCTCGGAAGGTGACAGTATCATTGGGTTCAGCTGATAGAAAAGGCTTGGCATGATGTTACCCTTCGATCCTTGAAAGCAGCATGGAAGAATTTGTGATTGGATTGGATTGGATTGGATTTGCCTTTATTAGTCTCGCAGTGGAGAAATTTACATTTCACAGCAGCAAAGTTATGAAAGAAATGAAAGTAGAAAAGCAAAATACAGGAGCTGCTGGAAAGGCAGCCACTCTCGCGGCGCCGTCTTGAAGTCAAAAGAACAAAAAATACCTAAATAAACAGGACAGTTGTACAGTTCCATCCAGAAAAGACGGTGGGTATGAGAATCATCAGCATGATGAATGATAATGTGATGCCTCAGTTTCGTAAGACCTTAGAAGTCAGAAAGCAACAGGTGTCAATTAAGAGCCATCAACGACCATCACACATGTAAATAAAGTGACTTTATTATACAGTGCAGTGTACAGTAAAGTCTCGTTATATCGATATCGGTTATATTGATAATACTGCTTATTACGAAACTATTTTCATTTCCCGTGCACATTTCTAGTCTTTTTATGTATAATTTGTTTGATTAGTATGATTCATGGTTATTACGATCATCCGGTTACTACGGTGCTCTCTTTCATCTTCCGCCGGCCATTTTGCTATGTTTATATCGATACAAAAGATACTTAAGGTAAACCGATTTTGCTTAGGGGTTTCTATACAGTATTACCATTATCAAAATCTGCATCGGTCGCGCCGTTGGTTGACTTGGTCACGTGACTTGGTTACGTGACCAGCTCCCGTGTCTTGCAGTGTAGCAGACGCCATTTTGCTACCGTCTTCAACCATAGCAAAACGAAAGAATTGTGACCTCGGAACGAAATACAAGGCAATCATGGCTGTTGAGGAGAATCCAACACGAAATCAAAGCCAAGTATGCCCCAGATGATTCCCATAATGACGAGGATGATGAGGATGAAGAACCAACTGAATACACACCTATTGCAACAAAGACACAAGCGTTGCAAGGTGCTACGCACACGATCTTACTTAGAATCCAGAGAAAATGAATGAGATTTTTTTAGAAATGTTAAACAAGATTGAATCCTTTGTGTTAAAAGGTGAAAATGGGAAGCAGAAGAAGGTTGAATTTTTTTTTATTGCATAATAAGATGTAAGCGTTGCAGTGTTATGTACATGTACACGTACAGTACATGTACTGTACTGTATATGAATGCAATTGTTTTTTGCAACAATGTTTATTGTTTTGTCTGATGAAGCGTGATGATTTTGAAAATTACTGTACATGCCATACTGTATTAAAGATCCCCCAGTCAAGTAACCGGCTTCCGTTTTTGACTTGTCATCAGCGAGCACTATAAAAAAATTTGTAGCAGAGCTCACGTCTTTCATAACTGCTGCAATAGCATCGGAAACATACTGTAATGCCCCTCAGCATGGCAAATGTTGCGTACAGTCGCTGCTATAGCGGGTCGGTCTTTTTAATAACAAACGTAGCAGTTATAACATACAGATACAAACAGGAGCTGCTGTTACGCCACAGCTCAGCCATTAAATTCAGGCACTCTCTCGAACCCCGTTGTCGGGTGCTCCCAAGCCCCCGTCACGTAACCAGCTTCCGTGTGTTGGTCTGTCGACGCGAGCACAATAAAAAAAAAAGGCGTAGCAGAACTTATATACAGTACTGTTGTTCAACACCAATTTCAACCATGGAGAAACGTAAAAATTGTGATATCCGAACATCGTACAAGGCGATAGTGGCTGTGGAGGACAATCCAACAAGCAAATCCTTCATCGCGAAAGAGTTTGACGTGCAGCAGAATACTTCATCAACGTAAGTAATGTAAACGTTGCAGTTTTGGGTTTTCATCCATGTATTTAATTGTGTTGCATTCAGATATCTTTATCGCTAACAACAATCACTGTTTTTCATATATTTGTACATGCTGGCATTCGTGGTTTCGTGTGAATAGAACAATGTGAGGATTTTGCATTGGTTGCATTTTTGAAAGGAAATAGTCATTAAAAAGTGTAAAGACGTTTTTATTTGATGCACAAGTTTATTTTTCACTTCACTACTACAAAAAGCATGCTAGATATGCAATCCATGAACCCAATGATAAAATTACATGCCATATCAAAGATCCCCCATTTACGTGTTGCCCCTGTTGGGTTAAATGTTGTCCTTCCTGGTTGAGCTCCCCATTTGTATAGTCTAAATATTAAATCAGCAGGAAGCAAGGTGATATACAAAAAAAGGAATATTTATTATCAGGCAGCTAGAGGATGTTCTCCAGGGGAGAAGCTAGGCCAAGGGGCAGAGAGGCAAGAAAGAGAGAGAGCTGCCTCAGACATTTATAAACAACAGGAGTGATGTCACTTTGAAAAGGACCTATCATCTGCTAGATACAATCATGAATATTCATTATTAGACTGAAACATAACAGCTAGATTTCTACAGTAACTAAGTACAAGCTGAGTTCATGTATACTAATTAACATATGCAAATTACTAAACTACATACATATATGGACTTACTAATTGATAAGAATAAGTAGAAATGAAATAACATAGAATTGGTTATATACACATGCCAAAAACATCCTAACAGCCCCCCCCCCCCCTTAATGCAGTTCGGCGCAGGACGGATTTATCGATAGTCCGGTAATATCGACATTTTTTCCGACTCCCGAGAATATCGATATAATGAGACTTGACTGTATTTCTTTCAATGCAATACAATAGCACATTTATTATACATAGAATAAGGTATGTTGTGTGTAGCTTTAAGGCTTATTTAGTTGGAAATATATTTTATGGAGACCTGGGAGCGGATTGTTCAAAATTTAATGGTTTCCTATGGGAAATTATTTTTTGAGATTAACACTTTTCGCCTTACACACTCTGTCTTGGAACCAATTAAGTGCGTAGGCCAAGGTCCCACTGTATACTGTATACTGCATACGGTATAAAGTATACAGTGTATATATTATATATATATATATATATATATATATATATAGTCATGATCTGGTTGGCGACTTACGGGTGGCGCTGTTGGCCCCACCTGCACAGGTGCTGGTCGTCCCGAGCCTTGGCGGACTGCCACGATCGGATTGGTGACCAATGGGTAGCACTGTCAGCCCTGCCTGCTGCCTCGCAGGTGCTGGTCGTTACAATTAGTGACACTTAAAAGGACTCCCGGCACGACCATCGGGTGTTGGGTCATTGTTGAATGTGTTGATGAATGCGTATATATATATATATATATATATATATATATATATGTGTGTGTGTGTGTGTCCCTTCATAATGTGTTGTGCTATTTGTCCAAATGCCAATAAATCCGAAACAAAATAACAAAGCTGGTATCTGGCACCCATAATGTGTGTGAGTAAAATGAATATTGAACACAGAAGGCCTGGTGAGCTGGTGAGTCGCAGTAAAGAGAATTTACACGCGTGATTGGGTCCATACCAGGGAGACAAATACATGAAGCCCTTAAGCCCTTGTAATCAGTAAAAAAACAGACAAGGCCTGCTTGTTTTTACCTTCTTAAGCATTGGTGGAGTTTGGGGTCCATTTCAAGTCTTGGAGCATGTCTTCTGCCATTTGGCAGAAGACATCAAAGTATTTTGCTGTTAGCCGTTTTGCCTACTCATGTCAATGTCGCAGGGATTAGCATTAGCATAATTGAGGTTTATGTACAGACGCTTAATGCAAGACCTCGATGGATCACCATTCTGGAATGGCAATGTGTGTTGTGTGTTGTGTAATGTGGACTTTGTATGCATCTACCCAGGACTTAAACCACCTCCCAACCAAAAACCTCTTATACTGAATACTGTCTGTGGATACAGACAATCAGCTGCTCTACTTCTACTCAGCTTGAGTTAAACCACATTGTCAATCTAACATTGGATTTTGTTCACATACCTGTTCAGGAATTACAGAAATGTAATTAAAGCCAGGGCGTCCCGGTAGTCGAGTGGTTAGCACGCCGGCTTCACGTTGCAGAGGTCACTGGTTCGTGTCCCGCTCCGGCCTCCCTGTGAGGAGTTTGCATGTTCTTCCCGGGACCGTGTGGGTTTTTTCCGGGTCCTCCAATTTTCTCCCACATTCCAAAAACATGCATGGCAGGCAGATTGAACACTCCATAATTGCCCTTCGGTGTGAGTGTGACTGTTGTTTGTCTTTGTATGCCCTGCGTTTGACTGGCAACCAATTGAGGGTGTCCCCTGCCTCGTGCCCGAAAACGGCTGGGATGGGCTCCAGCACCCCCCACCCTGATGAACAACAAGTGGTACGGAAAATGGATGGAGAGATAATTAAAGCTAATCATGACATCATAGTCACCGAATGCACTACTTTTTAGGTGCATCTCATCACTTCTTGATCAAACTTCATGGTTTTTTTTCTACAAATAGCAAACGAACATTGATTATATAATGGCATATTACATCAGGGCCAAAAGTGGATTGGGTATCCAAGTGGTTGTGGGCAATTTTTCACATTCCATTTTTTTATATTCCAGTTCAGTATAAAGGTCGGCAAGAGTCCGGCATCAAACATATTAGGTAAGCGACAGAAAGTGTAACTGCCTCATGCTTTACCCACACATTTATTCTGTAAATAAATACAGTGCAGTGCAACTCAATAATTTGTACTACACATTTAATGTACAAGGCACTTCAAAGCGCTTGACATTAAACATTACAGCCTTAACGGAAAGATAAACGAAATATTATGAAGACATGGCAAAATGCCTAGCCCTCCCCACCCACCTTATATACGGTGGGAGTATGACATCACTTCAAACAGGCCTATCAGCTACGAGGTAGAAGGGTGAAAGTTGACTGAAATAAGAATGTTTAAGTAACACTTCACACTACAAATATGTAAGGTCATAAGATAAACTAAACATACTGACACCATATATATATATATATATATATATATATATATATATATATATATATATATATATATATATATATATTTTGTTATGCTTAGAATATCTTGTTTTCTATCCTTTCACTCCCACCCCAACCCCATCCCTCTTCAATTGCTGCTGTGGACTGCAAATTTCCCCATTGCGGGACGAATAAAGGTATTCTGATTCTGATTCTGATAGCCTCACCCCTCATGGGTGGTGTCTGTCCCCCATTTTTTTTGCTCGTGTCCTCTACCAGAGGCCAGGAAGCTTGAGGGTTCTGCGCAGTATCCGTGCTGTTCCCAGCACTGCGCTTTTCTGGACCGAGATATCCGATGTTGTTCCCAGGATCTGTTGCAACCACTCGTCGAGTTTGGGGGTCACTGCCCCGAGTGCTCCGACCACCACAGGCACGGCTGTCACCTTTACCTTCCAGGCTCTCTCCAGCTCCTCTCTGAGCCCTTGGCATTTGTCGATTTTCTCATGTTCCTTCTTTCTGATGTTTCCATCACTCGGGACCGCTACATCCACGACAACGGCTTTCCTTTGCCCTTTATCTATGAGCACAATATCTGGTTGGTTGGCCATTACCATCTTGTCAGTCTGTATTAGGAAGTCCCACAGCATCTTTGCTCGGTCATTCTCTACTACCTTGGGAGGTGTTACCCATTTTGACCTTGGGGTTTCCAGTCCATAGTCTGCACAGATGTTTCGGTAGACTATGCCAGCCACTACATGGAGCGCCATGCTCCATGTAGGCTTTCCCTGCCAGCATCTTACTCCCTGCAGTTATGTGTTGGATTGTCTCAGGTACCTCTTTGCACAACCTACACCTTGGGTCTTGTCTGGTGTGGTATATCCCTGCTTCTATGGCTCTGGTGTTCAGGGCCTGCTCTTGAGCAGCCAGGATGAGTGCCTCTGTGCTGTCCTTTAGGCCAGCCCTCTCTAGCCACTGATAGGACTTCTTGAGATCAGCCACTTCTGCCATGGTTCAGTGGTACATCCCGTGTAGGGGCTTTTCCTCCCATGATTGTCCATCTTCCAGCATCTCATCCTCTGTTCCCCATTGTCTGAGACATTCTCTGAGTACATCATCCGTTGGAGCCTTCTCTTTGATGTATATATATATATATATATATGATGTGTATATTGGATTGGATATGCCTTTATTAGTCTCACAGTGGAGAAATTTACATTTCACAGCAGCAAAGTGATGAAAGGAATGAAAGTAACTGTTGTGACACTCGTCACACACATATATATATATAGGGATGGGTGAAGTCGCATGGGTTTCGTCTTGTGATTAACATTAATCTCCTCCAGATTGTTCTCAAATGCAAAACATTGTAGATAACATATACATACATATATATATATATATATATATATATATATATATATATATATATATACAATATACAATTTCTATGCACGCATGGAGAAAATTACATGCAAACAGGTCGGATATATCGATAGTGCCGGTCATATCGATATTTTTTCGGACTCCCTTGAATATCGATATAACGAGACTTTACTGTATATATATATGTGACGGATGTCACAACAGTGACTGTCTTCATCTCCACGATGCTGCCGTCTTAATAAGACCAGACGCGTGGATGTGTCTTTTTATTTTTGCAACACAGTATGGCAGAAGGGATGGGTGAAGTCGCATGGGTTTCGTCTTGTGATTAACATTAATCTCCTCCAGATTGTTCTCAATTGCAAAACATTGTAGATAACAAAACATAATTAACAACGTGTGATCGTATAGTGGTTATTTACAGAAAAAGAGAATACAACACAAGTTCCTTGTTATTTACATGATTTCCCTGAACGCATCATACGCAGAGACTCGGCAGAACACGCGGTGCGCTTGCAAGGGCGCACAGTTCAACCCGCCACGAACATTCACGGGCAAATGAAACATGACACAAGAAACTAAATATTGTACAGTAAAAACGAAATGAAACAATTATTACCTGCAACACAGTATGGCAGAATGGATGGGTGAAGTCGCATGGGTTTCGTCTTGTGATTAACTGCGCAATAGAAAAGCACTATGAAGCACATGTGCTTCAAAGTTCCACTCGACAAAACGTGAAGTAAATAATGACACAAAAAGTGATCTGGACTCGAAATGAATAAGGGAACTACAGTAAAGTCTCGTTATATCGATATCGGTTATATCGATAGTACCGCTTATTACGATACTATTTGTATGAACGCAAGGAGAAAATTACATGCGCGCAGGGTCGGATATATCGATAGTCCCGGTTATATCGATATTTTTTCAGACTCCCGAGAATAAAACAAAATAAGATATTGTATGAAAATGTGCGTTAATCGAGACCAACAGAAAATTTAGACTCACCATAAATCTCCTCCAGATTGTTCTGGAACTATGGGCGGGACATGGTGCCACACTGTGCGCCGTTGCGTCACTTCCTTCATAATTTAATAATCTAAGTGCACAACTCCGTTACACACACACACACACACACACACACACACACACACACACACACACACACATATATATATATATATATATATATATATATATATACAGTAAAGTCTCGTTATATCGATATTCAAGGGAATCCGAAAAAATATCGATATAACCGGGACTATCGATATATCCGACCCTGTTTGCATGTAATTTTCTCCGTGCGTGCATAGAAATAGTATCGATATAACCGGGACTATCGTTATATCCGATATCGATATAACGAGACTTTACTGTATATATCAAAGAGAAGGCTCACGTGTGTGTGTGTGTCCAATGACACAGAGTTAAGGTGAGCGCTTATCTTGGACCTGGACATTTTAAAAATGTGTTAAAACTATGGCTATGTTCCGCAGTTTGTGTTATTAAACTGTACACTTAAAACAGCTTGTGCTAATGACGTACAATTCTGAGTCCTCCTTCTTTATCCCGAGCACTTTCCCTTACTCATGCATGTCGGGCTTTTGATGACGTATTTATCAGATCTATTCAGTTGAGTAATCATACTGCGCACGAGCGACAAACGTGAAGCTTCAAACTTCCTCTGAAGACCAGTTTATTTTATTTTAGGTTCTTTTTTTTATTCCACTAGAAGGTAGGCAGTGGTACTCTCCGCTTTATCCTCATTAGGATTGCAAGGGATGACGGAGCCTATCCCAGCCGTCTAGGCGGGGACACCTTGAATTGGTTGCCGCCAATCCGCAGGGCACACAGAAACAAACAAACATTCGCACTCAGACTCAAATCATTTATTTAAACTATCAGTGCCATTGAAAGGAGTCGGAAAATACATCAGCTGCTTCATGAAGCAAAATCCCCAAAAACTTCATTTTCACATCACTACTGCAGACTAACTAATGCGTGGTATTAATAAAGCATAAAACACAATTACCTTTGTCTTCATTTTCTATATTACCTTCAAAAGTCTACACTACTATGCAGTGGCGGTCCGTGCATTTCACACGTAGGCCTTCAGTGAAGTCCTGCTTAGTCCGACTTGAACAAATATCCCTCGTAATACCATAATTTATGACACAACGACTGAAGATATCATTTACAAAAGCACACGCACGCAGTACTGGGCGTGGCATCACCTTAATCATCTACAACACAGGCTATTTTCCGGAGCAATTACACATCAATAAATCTGCATCAACAATTAGAACTTGTCACTATACGTGATACTGCAAACACTTAAAAATAAAAGGAAATTTAAAATCATTTGTCCACAAAGTTTTATGAAGTCCACCAAGAATATGCAATCTTTAACAATAGTTTACGCTAAATTACAAAATGTCAGTTTAATATAAGAAAAACAACAAGACGTTCACAAAACGAACTATTTGTTGAAAATAAAAGTAAACAAATCTTTTTCATTTGTTCTTGAGAATAGGCTTACCTACATGCGAGAGCGAGCTGTCCTCTCCTTCAGCCATCGTGGGTTAAAAAAGCGTGTAGATATACTAGGTTTTTCTGCTAAAGTTTCCGGGTTTCCGGGCTGAGGGCGAGGTAAAGTGAGTATCCAATCACAGGACGCGTACGTCATGTTCGTCGCGAGGCCCTCTAGCTGGCCTTACTGTGCCAACTCGTGATCTGATTGGCTATCGCAACTGTATATCAACTACATGTGCCCGTTCTGTACAGCGCACAGACGCCCTCAATGTTAATTCTGAAGGCGTCGGTCAGATTTCATACAGCCTAGCGACACAAACTATCTGAATTCTGATTGGATTAAAAACTCTGACCTAAAACTACAACACTGAAAGGAGCATAACCAAATGGATATCATATAACATCAAGAAAACAGTATGTAGAATAATTATATATATATTTAGAAAAAATATTTTTTTTTAATGAAATTGACTTTTATTATAATTATGATAATGATGTCTGATTATGTTAGGCCAGCAGAGAAGGCCTCGCTGGCCCTGACGGCCCACCACTGCTACTATGTGAGAGCCCATAATCGGCTGTCATCAATGTGAATGCTAATGGGCAGCCTATTGCTTGCCAATCTGTGTGAGCTAATTATTCCATGCATACATAACTACTCAAAAACTGCACACTGAAAAATATGGTCTTGAAACAAGCCACTTGGCAAGAGCTTATGTTGCCCTCACCCCATAAACTCCAGTTTTTCTGTTAAATACATCTTGAAATAGATTTTTTTAATCATGGTCTGATGGCATCTTGTTGTAAATTCGTGTGGTAGAGGCTAAGCATCAAGATTGTGAAAAATAAGTCTATGTCAAGACATCAAATCTGAAGTCTGATTGGACAATAAATAAATAAATAAATAAATAAATAAATAAATAAATAAATAAATATACCACAAACAACAAAAAGCCTCGTTCCAAGACACACACTACGACATGAAGACAAAAAACTGAAATCAGTTACCATTTGGTTTGGGTCTGCACACAAGCCCTGACAGTTCTGACGGCACACTGAACTATAAATGTATTTAGGAAACAATTTTCCAAAATATCATGTTATTGTTTTTTTTTTTTTTCTCATCAAAAGTGGGCTGTGACGCTGTGAAAATAGTTTTAAAGTGTCCCAGTAGCAGGATGATAAATGTTAAGTACTATGATTTAGATTATTCTACTCTTATCAGAGTACCTATGGGGAAATTATTTCATTAAAAATTGCCGTCATATCTCAACAATTACTATATGGATACAATATTTTATTCAAATGTTTCAATGTCATATTTGAAAGATCACCTTTGAACGCAGAAACATTGGTTTCTGGACTTTAATACGAATGGCAAATGGTGAACTTGTGACAAGGCAGCTATCAGTCTTTCCTACTCTCTCATGCTCGATGTGGTTTAGCAAGTGGAGGGTAATTGCGTGCTTAAAGTTCTAGATGAAGTAATTAGCGGGAGCTTTGAAAGCACATCTCATTAGTAGCTTGGAAAGGGACTTGTGCTGTTATAGCGCCGAGGGCTTTACTCCACATCTTTTCTCAGGTCAGAGGGAAGGCTGCTTCAGAAAACTTCCATAAATGTGTCTCAGGGAGGATGAATGTAGAAAGTAATGACAAATAGACACTCCCTGTCTCCCTGTAATCAGTGGGGGCCACAGGGAGTGGTCTTCTGCTCCCCCCAACCTGAGAGTAGGGACCTATCATAGCTGTGTTCGGCACCACCATGTCTGGACATTAGGGATATATAAATAGGTCCGATACGACCAGTAAGACTTTAGTTCACTGACGAAGCCTCTTGGATAGGAGGCGAAACACCTTCAAAAAAATACAGATGACGGCTGAAGAAACCTTCTCATCCATAGTGCAAGTATCAAGTATCATGGCCGAAACATCGCTGACGCCTTTGGCATGTTAGCTACGCTAGTTAGGATTGTTTCGCTTACTTCTGCAGGTCTTCCGCATTTATTTTGTATAATGTATTTAAAAAAAACAAATCTCTATATTCACTTCGTAGGGTATTTAAACATTACATAGTCTGTGTGTTTTAATAGTGTGGTGACAATCGTAGATGGGAACAGTTGAATGCAATTGATTTACTTCCAAACAAATTAAATCTAGACCTCCCTACAGGTGAGGTTGTTTGATTTCTTAGGTCACGCTATGCTATGTTAATTGGTCTGTTTACTCCACAAACCATTTTTTATCATATAATTTTTGTACCCAGACATAGGAGCATATCCCTTGGACCCAATCCCCAAAGTATACCTCAAAATATTGTGGTCCACAGTAGCTAATAGATCATATGTTTTTATGTCACAATCCATCACACTCATGACTCCCCTGTGCCACTGTGGGAGGGCACCGTTAACATGGATGGATGACTGCACTCACTGCCAGCCGGGACTACAATATGAGCCTATGCTTCCTTCTTCCTCCTCCATCTTGATGCCCTTTAATGGCTACTTAATGTGGCTGACAAATTTACAAGGCATTTTAAAATGACCTTGTCAGCCAGTCAGCAGAGAGTAGGAAAAAAAAGCAAGAGGACAAGAGAGAGAGGGATGGGAAACCAGCGAGTGGTCGATCTCATTTTCTACTGCAGACCATAGCGATAAACATGCTGGATTTATAACAGAGGCATATTATCGCTAGTGTGAGATGGAGGAGAGAGAGAGGGATGGAGGGAGAGAGACACACAGAGAGACAGAGCGAGAGAGCGAGAGAGAGAGAGAGAGAGAGAGAGAGAGAGAGAGAGAGAGAGAGAGAGAGAGAGAGAGAGAGAGAGAGAGAGAGAGAGAGAGAGAGAGAGAGAGAGAGAGAGAGAGAGAGAGAGAGAGAGATACCAGTACAAATAATTCACCCCGAATACCTGTCAGCAGGAGTTACGACACTGGATAGTTCCTGCAGTCAAACTCATCTAACTAATTGGTGGCTGCCTACTAGTCTTTTCATATTCTTTTACTGCTCTGCTTTTCTATTACTCTCTCTCTCTCTCTCTCTCTCTCTCTCTCTCTCTCTCTCTCTCTCTCTCTCTCTCTCTCTCTCTCGCTCTCTCTCTCACTAATTTGCACACACACAAACACACTCAAAATCTTTTTTCTATACTACCAACTATGCTGCCTACATTTATTTCGCATACGTCATAGTCGCCCGCCCTTCATTCTGTGTGTATTTTAATGGCACATTTATGGATGGATGATTTAACAGCCATGCTTCCTTTGCTGCGTCTGTTTTGCCAGTGCCGACACAAGGCCGGCTTTGCCGGATTCATGGCGGATCCGGCCCAGATGCCATTGCTGACTGGGCAGCTATCAACCATATTACTATAATCACATCAGTAATTGGGATTAATGAAAACAGCCCGATGACTGCTACTGAAAGCAAATCATCCCAAATTCTCTCTTGCTAAATGTGAGAAGCCGCCTGCCCGACTTTGCATTCAGTTTACTCATTTGAGTCCTCCGACAGCCAATCAAGTGAAAATTTTCTCCGCCACTCTTGTCGGGTCATTAATTAAGCTCCCGAAACGCCTAATGATTAAGATAACACAGCAATCTTGTGGTGAATAGCCTCTTTCCCCTCTGCTCTTCCTATAACGTAACCATTATAGGACCCTTGAGGTGTTACTCAATCTTGATGAAATACAGACAATTGACAAATCATTTACAATGGCTTGGGGCTTATTATCTTGCTGCATATTCATGAGTTATCTTTTCAAGGGCCGGTGCTCTCTTATCAAAGTCACAGAAAGTGATGAAGAGAACATGAGAGCTCAATTGCAGCGTGGTGGCCCTCCCACTTCAGCTATGCATGTCCTCCATCTCCCCCACTGTAAATAACATCATAGATCATTCATTGATTTGAGCTCACGTTTGTGTGGATGCAGCTGGCGGGAACGTGCGCATATGTATGTTTGTGTGTGTTTAGATCATGTGAAGTCTGCTTCAAGGGGCCCTGGACAAATGGTGAAACCACATGGTCTGACCAGATGTTCTGTTTTCGTATGTGCATCGCTCATCAAAAACCAACAAGCAGCGCCACGATTGGACCCCACAATGCTCTAGGGTACAGCCAGCCCATCTGCTTCATTCCTGACGGGCCCAATGTATTGTGGGTAATGGCTACTTCTACTCTCAATTTTTAATGAGAGCATGGTTTCATTGGTGAATGTACAACATTAACTGGACAACATTTCAGATGAAAACAAAACTGATCGTACATCTGTGGCAGTCAATCACTTTTGTTACCAAACACATTGATTTCTGAAAACGATCACACCGATATTTCAGATTTTATGGATGTTACCGCCTTCCTCTACTTAGGTGTGCACTCTACCTTGTGGTGTTGCTCAAAGGGACACATGAAAGGGATGCACGTTAACACATATAATGTCAAGAAATATTGTGTCAGTGCTAATCGAGCCTGTTAATATGCTATAAATTTGGAGACCAGATGTTACATTTTAATGTGATTTTATGAATGACAATGAAGACAGAAGATGTGATCATGAGACATTTAAACGTGCAATTGTAAGATTCATAAAGGTTGCTCCCACATTCCAAAAATACGCATGGTAGACTTATTGAAGACTCTAAATTGTCCCTAGGTGTGAATATGAACGTGACTGGTAGTGTGCCCTTACATAGGATGGCAACCAATTCAGGGTGCCCCCCGCCTAGTGCCCAAAGATGGCTGGGATAGGCTCCAGCTCCCACGGCGACCTGAATGAGGATGAAGCGGTGTGGAAAATGGATGGAAGAATGGATAAAGGCTTGATTTGCCTTTATCACATATTGTAACATCTAGGATTTTAATTTGTAGATCTGCTCCTATATGATGAAATAAAGATGAATGAATTGCTTGTCTGTGAAAAAAAATTGAAAAGGACGATGAAAAGAAAGTGCACACAGGATTGCATTTGGAATTTGAGTATTATTTTCCATAATTGGACAGCCCTGAAAGTCATGTAATCCCTCCGGTCCTTTAGATGTCAGTAATGAGCTAACATTAGCGATAAGTCCCATTTAAAGCAATTGTCGATCTGGTACACCCCTGAACAGTTAAGATAACATCCTCAATCTCCAACAAAATGTAACGACAGAATAGAGCCACAGGCTATAATATTAAAATGTATACGTTCGAAACCACATCATACTTTACATAACGCAATTTGTTCTTTCTCAGGTCGAACTTATGATATTCACAGTTTCTCTTGATGACAGCATCAACAGACTCGTTCCTGCAATCCTCTTTCGATCTCAAGCAGTGATAAACAACCATGAAATCTTGAAAGCGTTAGCCATAACAGGCAAGCATCTTTGAAACGCAACTATGAATTATTAAAACTCTTCTAACCTCCTTGTAAACACATTTCATGCTGAACCAAAACAGGAGATCTGAACAGTCCAAAAAACGAGGATGAAATCAATGATTTATCTACGTACACACGAGGGGTTTGAAGACTAAGCAGTATATAGTTATTTTCAACGTGTTACTGTTGGATTGGATTGGATTGGATTGGATTGGATTGGATTTCCCTTTATTAGTCTCACACTGGAGAAATTTACATTTCACAGCAGCAAAGTTATGAAAGAAATGAAAGTAGAAAAGCAAAACATAGGAGCATTGTTGATCCCAATTGTTAGCAGCACCACACATAAGTGTAATCTGCAATGGGAATCAGGGTGACACGAGTTAAAAAAACACGGTGAAACTTCTGTGGATCAAAAGAATGAAGCACAATGTTCACAATCATTCAATTTCAAGTTTTATTCCCATCATTAAATTTCAACCTTGAAAAATCAATGAAAAAAAAGAATATTCAGTAATACAAAAATGCATTTTTTTTTAAATGAACTGTCAAATAACAGAAATTGACTTTGTCACATTTATCTTGCTGCTTACTTTCAGAACAAAACTAAGTACTGTACACAACTCTGCTGGTGTAATTCCCAAACACCAATACATGCACAGAACTATCGATGTGCCCCTTAAAGGACAACCAACATCACTTTTTGGTTTCCTAACTGACATCAGATAAACATTTTATAGCATCTAAAATACCCAAAACACGCAGTATGATATTTTTAGTCAAATGCAAAACACCAATAAAAATGACTTAGTGTCCAAAATCTGGAAAAAAAAATTAACCCGAAAGTGGCCCGTTTCAGAAGGTCCCGCACCCTTGCTCGTGGTGTCACCCCAAGACGTCTTGCCTTGCTGAAGAATCAAAACAATGGCTTCAGATTCGGATAATATGCTTTCTTGTTACTCATTCAGTTATGAATATGATTCAAATAGTTCAGAAGAGGAAAGCATACATGTTTGCAATCGATTAAATAATTTATTCCGTGCCATTTTGAGGCAATAGGGGGGGAAATGTTGCACCAAAAAGAGGCAGAAAATGGCGAAAAAGCTCCGCATAAGGAATTAATCAGCCCTTTTCCACAGGCTGATTAATTCCTTACACAGGGCTTTGTCGCCCTCTTCTGCCTTTTTTTGGTGCAACACGAAGCTTTCTGACCAAACAAGTACAGCAAAATGTATTGACGTGATGGAATGACTGCTACAATGTGTCCTTTTTCCGGTCAGGGGCGTTCCTTCAGTGAAATAACGTGAGGACTCGTCACCAACTAAAAAACAAGACTTCCGGAATATTCAGCGCGAGTCTTAAAACGTAAAATATAGCTATATGCGGTGGAATTTTTGTAAAATACGCTCAGTAGAAGTGATTTGAAGCCATTTTACAAATTATGGACACAACTTGTCCAGAGACGTCGGTTGTCCTTTAAAGCACAGCAATTGATAATATGACGATTGGTTTCCTTTTTGGAGACACAGTATTGCTTTCAAAACAAGACACTCCAGTTAATTGATCCCCAAATCACAGTCCTACAGTTTTTATGCTAACATGCCATGCTAATTCTGAGCTAAGACATTCTGTGACTCAGAAGTTATAGCAAGAAATCCAATGCGGCAGAGTATGCAACACTCAGCAAGTGCTCTTACGAGCCTTGCTTTTTATGTGTTTTCTTTTGTGTGGAACAGATATGTATTGTTACTTTCATCACTTTGCTGCTGTGAAATGTTTAATTCTCCACGGCGAAACTAAGAAATACAATACTATACATCCTAATTTAAATAGCACTTTCACAACAGCAGCCGTAACTAAGTGCTTCACATAATCGTCAACACAAAGCAAAATAATAACCACAACAAAACTCATCCAATTGAATCCAATGCAAAAAAATAAAAATAAAAAATACAGAGGACATTTAGTCTTATTTCCAACCTATGACACACAGAAAAATGTTGAATTTATATAATTGTTATGATAACTCATGGTCTTTTATGCGTCATCACATCTTTGATGTATAATTTGTCTGTCAAAATAGCAACTGCATGTGAGTCAAACGAGGAACACTTGTTATCCATCTCGTTTGGTGTGCAAGAAAACAAAAATGTGTGTGTCTGTGCGCGCGTTTGCGTGTGCGTGCGCGCATGTGCAGTGTTGCAGTTTGACAGCCAGCCTTCATTCATTGTGTACAGAGATGGCACTTAGCGCGAACATTCACTCATCAATCCTTGCCAGCAGGATGTGGTCTGGGATGCCTCAGCTGTCAGCACTGGTTGGCAGACACATTTATTGGTGTGTGTGTGTGTGTGTGTGTGTGTGTGTGTGTGTGTGTGTGTGTGTGTGTGTGTGTGTGTGTGTGTGTGTGTGTGTGTGTGTGTGTGTGTGTGTGTGTGTGTGTGTGTGTGTGTGTGTGTGTGTGTGCGTGTGTGTGTGTGTTGTGTGTGTGTGTGCGTATATATGTGTGTGTGCGTGTGCGTGTGTGTGTGCGTGTGTGTCTTCCACCTACAGCTCGAGCTCCGTCTGCTCAGTATTCATCTCTCTGATTGATGTGCACCATGCTTGTTCAAAATGGTTTCAAGGTCATCGTCCTCGAGTCCTCTAATCATGAGACTTGCATTTGTCCCCTTTGAAAACTCTCAGATTGGCTTGGGATTCGGAATCCCAAGCATTTTTTTGGTCCCAAAGAAATCAATTTCTAGGTCAGACTGACATGATTTATGCACTGTCAAGGATTGTTTTAAGTTGCATTTTAGCACCTCTTGTCAATATGGTGATATTGTTATCAGAAGCTTTATGTGGATGTTTCGTCGTCACTAGTGATACATCACCAATGATGAAAGAGAGACTCAAAGGAAAATGAAACCCTGTTCTATTAAACCAGTGTTTTTTTCTCCATTCTAACCGCCCCATTGTTTGAACAATGCTGGTGTCTGCTCCGCATTTGCTTTTTCACCAACAAATATTTGCCTTCGTGCACCACTGCAACTGCAAACACACTGTCACAGGAAGTGATGTTAATAGGATAATTAGGTAAATGATAATGAGATGGATTATGCCCAATTGTGAAAAGATTTGGTTTGGCATTTTGTCTCGTGAGGAGCAAGTGAAATGGTAAAGTCAACCTTGGAGTTCATCAAGATGATGTGTATTCAGCTGAATGGGCAGTGTAAGTATCTGGGTCCACGCAAGGGGCTGCAGCAAAGCAGCCTATGTGCTCTGTGTATCACAGACATCAGTAACATGCAGAAACTAAGACGTGTGCTACAAAGGAGTTATACACTCATTTGCAGTCGAGTCCAGCTTCCCCATAACACTGAATATAGAAGGTAAAGTCATCTGATCTACTAAAATGATGGTCTGGTCTACTAAAATGATGACTGCACTTCAGTTGGTAACTCTCTGGCACCTGCAATCAAAGTCAAGTCAAAGTCAAAGTCAGCTTTATTGTCAAATATGCTAATATGCATGACATACAGCACAGATGAAATTACTGTCCTCTTGAACCCAGCATGCAAGGTACTTATAATTACTTAACAAACATAAACATGAAAACGCCAATTTGCCGGGAGAGGGGAGCCGCTGCGTGTTCACGCACCGCCATCTTGGGGGAATTTTTTTTTTGAAAAAATAACAAATATGACAACACAAAGACACAGAGTCATTCATTCTTCAGGACTTGCTGTACCCTCTTTGCGATGACATGAAGCAGTTCTAGTTGAAAGAGGAGAGGATCAAAGCATCCATTTCAGCAGTGGATCAGGGACGTCATGGTGGAATTTGTACGTCTACTACAAGCTAAATGTTGAAAGCAAACACGAAGCTGTAGCATCCATTGACGAAAAGACATTGTCTCACATCTCCCGTCCCACATAAATCCGCTTCAATTCCAAGCCGCGACAGTTCCACATACTCATCGGCGCTCTGCGCTGACGCTGCTTTCTTCTTTTCGCGGGCTCCTCAAGCCATGCATCCATCCAACCGCAGACTGCCCAACAGCACTGACCTTTCCACCGAACAAAGCGGGTGCTGTGAAGATGCTGCCCATTACAGGCGCAAAAAAGCACAATGGCCCCAGAGCTGTCCAGCGATGGTAGTCAAATGGCTCCGACATTCCTCCCATTCAAAAACAGTACTGGCATATTCATGCTGCCGAAAGGCGCAACCGCTCAGCACAGTCTCCTCCTTGATGATTGTCGTGGCCAAAAATGCAAAAAAAAAAAAAAAAAAAAAAGTGCAATGGCATACAGTCAGCATAAATATTTGTCAGGGCCAGTTAATCCAAATTTGGACCTCCCCTAAGATACACAATAAACAGACCCTTTCAGAATTGGCAAAATACATATCAATTTAAGAAAAAAATTACAGAGGAATACCGTATTTTCCGGTGTTAAAGCCCTACTGGAGTATAAGGTGCACCCTCAATGAAAGGTGCATTTTCAAACCTTTTCCATATACTGTATAAGGCGCACCGGACTATAAAGCGTACCTTTAATAAATGAAAAAAGCTTTCCCAATATAATATATAAATAATAATAATAATAATAATAATAATAATAATAATAATAATAATAATAATAATAATAATAATAATAATAATAATAATACATTTCATTTCTAAGCGCCTTTCAAAACTCTCAAGGTCACTTTACAGTCACAGTTTTCCAAATATAAGGCACACCACTTTATAAGGCGCTACAGTACAGGCTGTTGTGACGCACTAATTTTTCTACAAGGGGAAATGGAGACGGTGCCTGCTGCTGCGAGACCTGTTGTGGCTCAATATTACTTAATATGTAAGGTGCACCTGCGTATAAGGTGCAAGGTCATCTTTTCAAGAAAATCAAGGATTTTGTGTGCCTTATACACTGGAAAATACAATCATTAAATCCTCCTTTTACACAAAACCTTTGCCTTTCTCCCATGTTGTTCTTCCATGTTGGGAGGTATACACTGCTCTATGTGCAGTGCATAGCTCCCATCAACGCAAACAATTGGCATAATAATAATAATAATAATAATAATAATAATAATAATAATAATAATAATAATAAATAATACAGTAAAGTCTCGTTATATCGATATTCAAGGGAGTCCGAAAACATATCGATATAACCGGGACTATCGATATATCTGACCCTGTTTGCATGTAATTTTCTCCGTGCGTGCATAGAAATAGTATCGATATAACCGGGACTATCGATATATCCGATATCGATATAACGAGACTTTACTGTAATAATAATAATAATAATAATAATAATAATAATAATAATACATTGCATTTATAAGCGCCTTTGAAAACTCTCAAGGACACTTTATAGTCTCGTAATTTTGTGCGGGTGAGCAGCAGCAGCCATTCGCGCTGGCATGGTGCAAAAATCTCCATTAAAAGCATCACAAATTGACACAATTCACCCTGTTTTGCATTAATGCAATCAGTTGGTTAGTTGGTTGGTTGGTTGGTTGGTTAATTGATTGGTTGTTGAGGAAATGGATGAGTGGATGGATGGATGGATGTTCATGGATATTTTCGTGGGATTATCATTGCAAACTTGATGAATGCAAGCTCCATACAGAGGCGGCGATTTAAAATCTGAACCCCAGAATGATGATCGAGAAATGCTAACCAGGAATCCAACGTGTTGCCACAGTCTCAAGACAGTCAGTTGGAAATCATTTTCACAAATTACTGTACATCAAGACAATTTAAAGGGTAACAGCTTGGTTCCACATAAAATGTGATATAAAGCCATTATTTTCATTTTACGGTGTTCTGTGGCTTTTCATATTTGTTTGCACCATGCTAGACGCATCTTGATTAACATTTATTGCTTTCACGTGTAATATATATCAGGAATTCTTTGAGTTTATGGAGGCCTCACAAGTGCTCATGGAATTGTAAAGCTGTGAGAGAAATACCGTATAAACCGGAATGCTTTTGCAACAGCAGCCGCTCGTAAACGCACCCCACAAATACACACAGGAACACACATGCAAACACCACAATATACAGATCTTTTATTAAAGCGTTACTTTCGCTCCTGCTGCTGCTGATAAGAGAGCTAAGTCTGGGATTTAGAGCTTTAGCTTATCGTCATCTTTACAAGGCTTTCGCCGCAAAGTGTAGTAGGTACGGTCCAGAAATCTGCATAGGACGCCCAGCGGATGGCGGCGGGAGTGAGAGAAGGCAGACCGCTGGGAGGGAGGGCTGAATCGGAGGGAGAAAAGCGTCAATAAATACTTTTGTCTGGGAACACATCAACTCAGAAACAGGTGGATTTGCATTCCAAGGAATTCAAAGCCGGCTTGCTGGGTAAAAGTTGGTCAACTGCTGCGGTGTTTGTGAGCACAATTTTTTTTTGTGACTTAGCACGAAACAGAGGGACAGAATTCACACAATACGGCGTTAATTACGCAACGCGCTCAGCGAGAGCTCAGCTCTGTAACAGCCGACTTTTCATTTATTCTAGCAAAAAAAGATGAGATTACGGCAAAAGTTCATTTCCTGCTGAATGTGGACTCTGGTTACCCCAAATAAAATTGCTTTTATTCTTCACAACATGTGTTCCCGGAGATTAAGGCTCTGTAATCTTGCCAGGGCCGTAATAAGACTCAGTATGCGTAGTGCGGGCTAAAACAGAATATGTGGAACGAGTTTGACTGAGCTCTCTTCCACCCAATGACTTTAATCCTGTTTATTAAATTATAAAGAACCTTAAAGGATAAAGATAAAGAATACTGGGTGGAGGATTGAAATGATGTTCAGTTATTTTTCCTCCTCCATTCTTAAACTGAATTATTCTACAGCTATGGATCCTTTTTCAAGATGGCAGAATGAAAGAATGGTTTTAACATTAGACAAAAAGTAGGTTTAATTTGTTCAGTATCGAATAGTTGTTCATTTATTCACATATATTTGTTATCCTGACACTGTGTTTGCCGTTTTACTGTTTACGTGCATTATATTTATGAGTGGCACAAAGTACATATGACTGGCACTTCTAACATTAGCTCATGCTAGTACTAAAAGAATGTAAGAGCTATCCTGGCTTGTACGGCAATATTGAAAATTTGCTCATGTAAACTGGCTGAATTGTAGTTGTGGTGCCAATAACTCAGACAGCATTCTTTCTCACAGGCCACTGAGCCTTTAAAATCATTTAGACTCTTCTCTTCTCTGTTCTCCGTGCCTGCCTTTTCTCTCGCACATTGGTTCGTGGGTGAACAAAAGCCTATCATGGCTGTTTTTTGGCTAAGCAGCATGGTTACATCCTGGATGTGTCACAGGCCAATTGCAGGGGTTTTCAGAAAGGAGTAAAAAAAACACAAGTCATACAATGGATAATTAAAGATCTTTAATCAGTTCCATTGAAAAATATGCAACAGATGACGATTATGCAAAGTCAGAGACAAATCAAATTTGGAAACCTGGAACTGCAGGCTGTGTTTGATGTCATTTTGAATATATATGTATAATATGTCATGACAGATTATGAATTTTGAGAATAAGCTTTTAGTTAGTGGCCGACGGGGGGAGGCGGGACTTGAGTGGGGTGGAGGGAGCTTGAAGTTGCAGCGAGAACCTCAACTGCGCTATCGGCCTAAGAGGATTGTATTCAACTAATCCAAATCAAAAGACATACCGTACGATACCATGTGAATTATTACATTCTGAAGAAGATTATTTTCGCATCCAGATAAAGTATTCATGACAGATCAATCTTCTCAGATTTTGCATACATAGCACTGAAATATACCCAATCCCAATGTATTGAGTCTTACTAAATATTGTCATCGCTTGTGAGATAATTACCGTATTTTCCGGTATATAAGGGGCACCGGAGTATAAGGTGCACCATCAATGAATACTGTGTTTTCAAACTTTGTCCATATAGAGCAGGGGTGTCCAAAGTCGGTCCTCGAGGGCCGCTGTCCTGCCTGTTTTCCAGCTCACCCAGGAGCATCCATCCATCCATTTTCCGTACCGCTTATTTCTCATTAGGGTCGCGGGGGGTGCTGGAGCCTATCTCAGCTGTCTTCGGGCACGAGGCGGGGGACACCCTGAATTGGTTGCCAGCCAATCGCAGGGCACACAAAGACGTACAACAGTCACTCTCACACCTAGAGACAATTTGAAGTGGTCAATCTGCCTGCCATGCATGTTTTTGGAGTGTGGGAGGAAACCGGAGGACCCAGAGAAAACCCACACGGGCCCGGGGAGAACATGCAAACTCCACACAGGGAGGCCGGACCGGGATGTGAACCGGCGACCTCTGCACTGTGAAGCCGGTGTGCTAACGACTCGACTACCGGGCCGCACCCAGGAGCAACACACCTGAATTTGATTTGAATCAGGTGCGTTGCTCCTGGGAGAGCTGGAAAACAGGCACGACGGCGGCCCTCGAGGACCGACTTTGGACACCCCTGATATAGAGGGCGCACCAGACCATAATGAATGAAGAAAGTTTTCCAAATATAATATATAAATACTCTATATAAAAGTTTTCCAAATATAAGGTACACCACATTATAAGGCGTTACAGGAGAGGCTGGGGTTACGCATTACTTCTACAGGGGGAAATGGAGTCGGTGGCTGCTGACGGTATTTGCAAGACTTGTTGTGGCTCAATATTACTTCACATATATGACTCACCAGCGTATAAGGTGCAAGGTCATCTTTTGAAGAAAATCAAGGCTTTTGGGTGTGCCGTATAGACCAGAAAATATGGTACTTTTCCAACAAAGGATGTACTGTTCACACACACACCCCAAAAAATACACAGTACGTTTTACAAATAACATGAATTTTTCTGGTAAATCAACACTTTCAATGATGCTATTAAGTACATGGATGATGACGATCACAAAACATTGGAGGTAATGAAGGTTTGGAATCCCTCAACCCGTTAAATGATTCATTCTGCCTCTTTGGAGTCAAGTCCAAAGAAAAGTCATTTTATCAAAAGACTTTCTTTCACCAACATTTTGATGCCAATTCTGCCTGTCTGGGAAAATACCAATTTATAACTTCTTCACAAGGATAAAGTCTTTCTTCCAAGGCAACTCTTCTTGTTAGTTGCTTTATTGTCTGATTATCTACTGGGAAGAATGATTGTGGCATCTTCATGGAAATCCTCTCTTTTGTGTGCAGAGCTTCTCATCTTTATTTAGGATGACTGTACTTGCTGTGTTACAGCTATTTCAAGTTGGTTTGGTCGGCTTTCACTGCAGAAGCACATTCCGGTGCACCTAATGGATCTCCATGTGAACCGAACACAAAAACACTCTTCTGAAAACCGGTGAACTTGAGCGACAGTTCAATTCTTAGGCTTTGTACAAAAACCGAGCCATCATATTCATGTTAAGAATAAGATCGACGGGGCTTGGGAGGGAGTAGCTGTCATGATCTGGTTGGCGACCAACGGGGGGCGCTGTCGGCCCCGCCTGCACCTGCACAGGTGCTGGTCGTCCCGATCAGATTGGCGACCAGCGGGTAGCGACGTCAGCCCTGCCGGCAGCCTCGCAGGTGCTGGTCGTTATAATCAATAACACTTAAAGGGACACCTGGCACGATCATCCGGTGCCGATTCATTGTTTGTTTGCTGCTTGTTTGCTGCATGCATCGTGTACGTGTTTGTTTAACCTTGGCGGACTTTTACACTTGGTTTTCTTTGGCTACTTTGTATTTTTTCCATTCAGATCATTTTGATGTTTTACATTTTGTTCCTGCTGACTTTATTTTAATACAATTTGTCAAACAACCTCCTGCTCCCTCCTGCCTGCTTTTTGGGATCCGAACCCGCCATCACCACCACGCGAACCGTGACAGAATGAATCGGCCGACGATCGGATCCCGCAGGTACATCGGACCCGTCTCATTTCCACCCTGTGCCTGGCAATGCTACGTCCACGTTAGCGCAAGCCTCGTCGAGTTTGAATTGCGTCACTCGACGAGCCGCAACGTCCACGTAAACGTCCGGCCGAGACCTCCTTCCAGGTGGCCGTCCAGGGTGAAACTGGGTGACTGGCATTGCACGCCCACGTCCAGCCACGCTGTCGTCGTGCATGACGAATTGAGTCTCATCCACGACGAGCCGTGCAACGTCCGCGTCAACGTCAGTCCGAGACCCCACTCACCGCTGGATCCCGGAGCGGCTCTGGACCCGTCTCGTTCCCCCGGAGCCGGGCATTTCACGCCCACGTCGGCGTCCGGCCGAGACCTGGTCCCATACGGCCGTACGGGGTGCCATTCTGCGCCTGGCAGTCGACGTCCACGCAGAGCCATGCGCCGTCGCGTGAACGTGCGAGAGGGATCGCACTCACGCCCACGACGATCCGTGCCGCGTCTTCGTCCACCCCAGGCCGAGTCCCGTTCCCATCAGGCCGCCGCCCGTCGTATGCTGGAGAGGCAGCGGTTGCCCTCTCCACCGACCGTTCCCTGGCGAGTGGACCTTTTGGGAGACTGTTGGGACTTCTGGAAGCAGCCCCTTGAAGGGGGGGTACTGTCATGATCTGGTTGGCGACCAACGGGGGGCGCTGTCGGCCCCGCCTGCACCTGCACAGGTGCTGGTCGTCCCGATCAGATTGGCGACCAGCGGGTAGCGACGTCAGCCCTGCCGGCAGCCTCGCAGGTGCTGGTCGTTATAATCAATAACACT
The DNA here is from genome assembly GCF_051943395.1 of Hippocampus bargibanti. NCBI lineage: Eukaryota > Metazoa > Chordata > Actinopteri > Syngnathiformes > Syngnathidae > Hippocampus > Hippocampus bargibanti. The sequence goes on along the minus strand of NC_142736.1, from coordinate 13,433,035 downwards.
TAAAGGGACACCTGGCACGATCATCCGGTGCCGATTCATTGTTTGTTTGCTGCTTGTTTGCTGCATGCATCGTGTACGTGTTTGTTTAACCTTGGCGGACTTTTACACTTGGTTTTCTTTGGCTACTTTGTATTTTTTCCATTCAGATCATTTTGATGTTTTACATTTTGTTCCTGCTGACTTTATTTTAATACAATTTGTCAAACAACCTCCTGCTCCCTCCTGCCTGCTTTTTGGGATCCGAACCCGCCATCACCACCACGCGAACCGTGACAGTAGCGGAGGGCAAGTAGATGGCATTTCAGAGCATGCCAAAGAACAAAATTGAAGGAAAAGTGTAATTTCCAACACAAGACACGGGTTATAAGACTTGATGAATGGAAGTTAAATTAAATGTGATCTTTTTCTATTTATTGCTCTATGCCTTTTTGAACAGAAAAAAATGGAAGATGGCATAAGAACAAAATGATAAATAGAAAAACATACAATGGAATTGTTCATATTTTGCCTTTGCCAAACATTGAGACTTGTGCCAAGTTTGGTGACACATAATGGCTTGAATCCATCTACCGTGCTTTGCGATCAACATCCACTATGTGAATGTGTGGGCACAAATAAAAGCTTACAAAGCAACCAGCTCACATTAAAGCGCTATATAAATCAATATGTATTGTATTCTATTCTATTGTATTCACATGAACGATATTTCCATAAATGCTGCCGCCAGCAGAGCAATCCTTCTTTTACTGATTGACTATTACAATGATAAATACTCCTTTCACGTCGAGTCAAGCCACTTATGTCAACTACAGAAACAGCCACTGATAGGAACACACTGTGAATCAAGGTAATAAAGGTGATCTATGGCCCAAAGCTTGTCTCCTGTTCAGGAGCACACCATGAGACGCACGTAATTGCCAAAGAATAACAAATGTGCATTGCTGCAGGGTGTATTGACTCTTACAATTATTATTTGCATCCTGTACTTTTATGCATGCTGACAGTTATAACAGTTAGTGCACCTGTATGAACGATTGTGCCTTTGTCTGTTTCAAGCACAAGTAAAAAGACGCTCAAGTTCAAGGTCAGAGCTATTATCAAATTTTGTACGACATGTTCAGGGTTCCCATGTGTGCTTAAAGTTCTTAAAAGGCCATAAAAATAAATTGAAATTATGTTCTTATTTGTCCTTAAATTTCTGGGAAATTTTCCAAAATCAATAAAAATCCTTGAAAATTAACCTGTAGCGTTCATTTCATTTGTGTATGTTATTTTCAATATGTTTCCAAGTAATAGTTTTGGCAGAAAATGCCCCTGGCACCTTTCCCCACATAGCCCACTGTCGGACATCATGCCTTCCTGGTTCCTGTTTTGCCTTTCCGGCCGTCTCCTATCAGTTCCGAAAATAATGATGATCACGTGATCACTTCGGTCATTTCCCACCAATTTGTCATAGAGTATGTCAAATTAAGGGCTGGCTGATTGCCCCTAAAAATAAAGATGTGCTCTTCATTTGACAGCAATTACAGTGATACCTCAGTTTACGACTGCTTTAGCTCACTAACTTTTCGCTTTACCAACATTCATTTCGTGAGCATATAATCTTGGCAGACGACCTAGTCTTCGGCGGATGAACCAAACAAGACGGAGCGCCACGGTGGCTGGCGGACTAGTTATCGACGGAAGAACACCAAACCACACAGTCGAATAGCGCCACAGTGGCTGACTAGTTTTCGTCACCCCCTTTCTTTGAGTGCGGACGTGGTTTGTTAACGAGGATACTTTTGCTATTATGGGACCAGAAAGACCCCACTACAGGCTCGTGTTAAGTCGAAGAGGACATAAAAGAAAAACTGTTGATTTGGATTAGTGAAAATCATTAGCAGGGCAGAGAGTGAGTGAGAATATTATCGCCAAGAAAGCGCGGCAACTTCACTCGGATATCATCAAGAGGCAACCTGGAAGTTCGTCATCCATTGACAACTACCATCACAAAGGTAACAACTTTATTATACAGCAGTTTATTTCTTTAATTACAATACAATATCACATTTATTATACATAAAATAAGGTATATTTTGTGTAGTTTTAAGGCTTATTTAGTAGAAAATTTTGTTTTATGGGGACCTGGGAACAGATTATTCTCATTTCAATGGTTTCTTATGGGAAATAAATGTTTGGAAGATGAAACTTCCGCCTTCCACACACTTTCTCGGAACCAATTAAGTTTGTAAGCTGAGGTATCACTATATTTGAACACCAGCCCAGTGACGTGTGGCTTTCTGTTTCTTAAATACACCGTGAATCCCCTGCTCAATGGAGAAAAAGTCTTTAAAAATAGCTAAGTTAGCCCCCAAGTCCTTAAAAGGTCCATAAATAAAAACCTCATGGAAGAGCGGGAACTCTGTTGTTCAAATTGACAAATTTACCAAGTCGATGCTAAAAAAAAATTACAGCTGGTTGTCTATTTGCACGGATGATAGATGATAGATGTTCGCCATTGGATCATCAAATACTGTAAATAGCTACCAGTTAAAGCCGAAAAGGTTATTTGAGTAGCTGATGGTGTAGTGGTACGGTCATCTATCTGTCTTCTGCACAGTTAGCTTTTTGTTTGTCACCATATGTGCCCTGCGACTAACTGGGGAACCAGTTCAGGATGTCATCTGCCTTCTTGACTGGAGTTAGTTGGGAAAAGAACCTCTGAACTTGTTCAGGATAAGTGGTGTTTAATACAGACGGAAGGAAAAAGTCAATTGGTTAGTGTTGACTAAAATGACTAAAAATATAAACTATAATCTATCATTTAAATGTACCACTCTATAACCACTCTTTGTTTTTAATGTATTTATTTTGAATGTGATTATTCCTAGAAGTTCAGAAAAGTCTCTCCAAACCAGTTAACTAAGTCCAACAACAATACAGAACTTTCAGGAAAGAAAAATGTCCTCATTTTCGAAGGGGGCAACGACTTGAAAGATGGCCTCAATTTCAGATTAATGAGAATATATCAATTTATGTATCCTGAGGCCAGGATTTGAGGATTCGTGGCGAGTTATTCCTCTATGTTGTGTCTAGCTGTGAGTCACTGTTGAAGCCAATCTGCTATTGCTCAACATCTTTCGCCATTTTCAAACAGAGAATTACATTCATCAGATTTAACAGCGTAGTGTGCAACGCCAGCTCCAAACCGTTTGAATCAGTCTGCCTGCAAAATTACCATGACCAGTGTGATGTCCACTCTGGCTGCCTGAGTTGTAATCTGCATAGAGCAGCGGCCCTCAGCCAGACTTGGGGATTCGGGACTCTCTCTGACTCTATGTCTCCCTCTCTCTGTATTTCTGTCTATCTCCTTCTCATTCTCCCTCCCTTAGATCAAAATTGTGGTAACCAAATGATCGACAATTGAAGTGTGACAATAATGAATCTCTCTTTGCAGTTTGAATAGCACTTCCGAAGCCATACCTGCGCCATTGCAAATCCAGCCTCCAGCAAGTAAAGAAAATTAAATCAGCTGTGGGAGAAGTGTGAATCATTGTTTTACAATTATTGTCTTGTATATCCTTGTGCCGGTCCCAAGCCCGGATAAATACAGAGGGTTGTGTCAGAAAGGGCATCCGACGTAAAAGCTTGGCCAAAACAAACATGCGAATCAAACCTCTAAAGATGGAGGACACTGATTTGCTGTGGCGAGCCCTTGATGGAAAAAGCTGAAAGGAAAAGAAGAAGATATCCTTTGACTGAGCTTGTGCATTATGTATTATTATATTGACGACACTCAGGAATGACTTAAGCATGATGAGTGTTTAATATTAAAATAGGAATGTTGTTTCACAGTGGTCTTTCAATTTTCCCCAATCAAGTACATTTCATACATACCAGTACATCGTGTATGTAATCAATGCCTATGTATTGTTTTTCGTTGATAAGTTTTTAAGTTGTATGCACGCAGTTTGTTTTTACATTCAACTCAGTTTGAGGGTGTAACCGTCAGAACCCTGGACAGTTCTCATTCTGAGGGTGCCATTGGGAGCCATTTATTTTCTTTTTGTGTGTGTAAACTGGAAAACACACACATTGACAAATAAAAAGACAATAATTTTACATCTTCTTTATTGTTGTGCAGATCTTTTACAGGGGTCGTGTGTCACCACATTAATGACGCTTAGACGACATAATAAAATGTGCTTGGACATGAGCGGGCAGGGGCGGCGTCCGATGAAATGCATTTCAAATGATCAATGATTTTCTACCCCGTGGGGTTTATTGAAGGTCTGTAGTCAAAGACAGCTTGCCCTATAGTGTCCATCGCTTTTGTATTAAGGGGCGGGTAGTCATGGAATTCTATAATAATGTCGCATATACTGTACAGGTGTTTGAATACCAAATTGAATGTTTTATTGAAAGGGCGGCCAAGTGGTTAGCGTCCCGGTCCGGCCTCCCTGTGTGGAGTTTGCATGTGTTCTCTCCCTGGGCCCGCGTGGGTTTTCTCTAGGTTCCTCCATTACCCACATTCCAAAAACATGCATGACAGGCAGATTGAAGACACCAAATTGTCCCGAGGTGTGAGTGTGAGAGTGACTGTTGTTTGTCCTTGTGTGCCCTGCGATTGGCTGGCAACCAATTCAGGGTGCCTCCCGCCTTGTGCCCAAAGACAGCTGGGATTGGCTCCAGCACCCCCCGCGACCCTAATGAGGAATAAGCGGTACGGAAAATGGATGGATCGATGGATATTTTATTGATTTGCTCCATTTCCTTATGTGATCATCACAATAATGTTCCTTTTCCCAGTATTCAATAACTTGTCCGCTTACTCTCCTTGCCCCCTATCTCATCATTTGTAGAGTATATAGAGCATAAAGGAAACACTTTATTCAACAAAAAATGTATGTGTGCCTTCCATAAATGGACTTGTGAGACCTTTAGCAAGGAATGATTCAGTGTTGACCCACTCAACATTTCCTCATGCATGAAAATGACTAAAGCAGTTCAACTGAGATGTGATGCCATGGGTGCCTTCAAGCATATTTCATGGGCCCATAGTCAACTGGAAAATGAGTTCTTTTTGGGTTGTTTGTCTTCAGTTACAGCATGCTCAGTATCCAGAATAGCGGCTGTACTAAATATTTTCAACAGCTATTTTCAGAACCACTTATCTTTGTGTTTTTGAAATCTAAATGCTGTGCCGTGTGATGAAATGACAACATTAACTTGATTCAAATTACTAGTTACAAGAGCACTTACAAAGACTGCCATTGACAACATTCACCGTATCGTGGAATCATACCTCAACGTCACTGCCATATTGAATGAGAAAAAAAAATTGAAATAGTTGGTGAAGATTTCAAATTCATTTGCTGCATGGAGATTTTCCAACCACGATGAACTCAATGTCAGCACTAAAGGGGTTACCACTTACAGATAGGACTGAGCAATGATTTGTTTTAACCTGGCCATTCTAACATGTTGTGATGAGAATTTTAGATGGCTGTTAGTAAATACTCTTAAGTCTTGCATACATGTCATACAAATAATATTTGAACACACACAATACACAATGCAGTTTTATGGTGTGAGCATCCATCTTGTAAATCTACACAGGGAATGGAAAAATACAATTTAACACATTTAACCCTCATATTATGTTGAAAGAAAAAATTACGTTGATTATGTTGTGAGTCATTTTTACCGATATTTAAAAATCCACACACAACAGTCCAATAATAGGTGAGATCAGCAACAACTGTTTCTGAGATGTTATAAACATACTTGAAAAGAGAGACAGCATATTTTCTTTCGCAATGGGATATTTTAGAACCGTTTTGAAGAAAGGAAAACGAAAGGATATCCAGTGCTTTAGTCAACACAAATGGAAACGGGTAAAATTGACCACCTAACATACTGTGAGGATATGTAAATGAAATGATTGGCTTTGATTGACCATGATTGAAGTCTCCAATGACCTTGAACACAGCAGCCCTGCTTTCCCTATCCAGTCTGTGCTCCTCTGCACAGACAGCTTACCAACATTGGACTCGAAAGCTCAAATGCACAGGAACATGCGGTAGTTTAAGGCAGGTATTCGATTGGCAGCTTCTCAGATACAGCATATCTAGACCTTGTCACGGAATACACTTCATAAAATCAGTGCATTAACACATTAGGAAAAAAAACACGTTTTTATTCACACAAAGCACCCCCTGCTGAATATAGAGCCAAATGTGAAAAAGCATGTACTGAAAAGAAAACGTTCTTCCGACTACTATTTGAACTGCTTTTTATCTCACCCACTGGCAAAGAATTGGATTCGATTGGATTGGATTTGCC